>NC_092064.1:28673945-28721445 GCF_039877785.1 Chaetodon trifascialis | reverse complement strand
GCTTTGACCTCGTCACTGTGCACACACACAGCTCAGCACAGAGCGGATTGGAGGGCGTCGATGATAATCTCAGCCCGCGGGCACTGGGACAGGTAGACGCTGGGCCGGGGGCGGAGCTTAGAAATACTACATGAGCAGATTTCAAAAGTGTTTGAGACAATGGTGGAGACAAGTGAGCAGCACTTGTCGACTTCAACACGACCTCGAACAGAAAAAAGAAAATGCTGCAGCTTGTTTGTCGGTGCCAGAAGAACATCACTGAGAAATCATTGGGATGAAAATGTGTTCAAATGTTTGTCATTTCAATCGATTTTCAACCTGAAAGGGAAGAATCTCAAAGAAAGATTTAAACAGAGTTCTTCCTCAACACATTGTATAACACACTATGAAACTTCAGCTTTGAGAGGACGGTAAAATACTGTAAATACCTCACTGTGTACTGTTGCTTTAAAGGAAAAGCTAAAGGAAAATGTTGAATCACATCCAGACGGTGACTGCAGTCACTGACAGCGACAGTCGACCTCACACTCTGACATCACTGAGCATCACAAGTGGATGTTGAAAAACGCAAAGAGCGCCGAGGAAAGAAGTATTTTCCTATTCAAGACGGACAACAAACATCCAGTTTGAGCAGTGTGGAGGATGATAGAGGGATGGTGTTTGGTGGGGGTCTGCGCCTCAGTGGGAGATTAGCAGGTGGCTGGAAGGTAAATAAAAACAACAGTGTGGCTGCAGGCATGGCCTCTATTCTCCTTCCAAGCTCCCCGGAGGCCAAACGTACGCTTTGCCAACTCGGAGCATTACACGCACATGACTGAGCCCAGCCAAACACATTCTCACAGCACATCAGCCGGATCTGCCGCAGCATCAACAAGCCTGTGTGGAGGATGTAATGTTCGATTCACAAAGTCTGCTGCCACAGTAGAAATAAGAGGTGAAAGGCAACACATGGGCCACTGCCAAGAGATGTGCTTCCTCTGCTATCTGCAAAAAGTTTTAAGCAACTGCATCCGTAACTTCAGAGCAGCGAACACTGAGTCCTCTGAAATACTCTGAAACCACCGACACTGACAGCGGAGGGAGAAACGAACACTTCTGCAGCACAATTACATTAAGTACTGCTCCGTCTTGTATCAGTCTAAATTCCAACTTGACACGGAGGCATGGAGACCGGGTGGGGGCTTCCTCCCGGCTGCTGCACCTCCACCACGACTGCGCTCAACCCTGAGGATAGATTTTCCTGCAGACTGTTAGCGCAGAGGAACACAACACCAGCTGCTCTGCTGTCGAGGAATACTCCACAGACCTCCCTCATTATCCCCTCCTCATGTTTCTTCAACAAGTGTTTAAGTGTTTTGTGGCTGAATCAAGTCTCCAGACATGTCAGACTGGGCTGCAGTGTGAGGCCAGTCCTGATTTTACCCTCAGCGTAACAAAAATAGAGATTTGGAGCACCTGAGCTCGGCTACAGGCACAACATCAACAGGTTTTATACCTTCTATACTCTGAAGGGTTACCCAGAATTCATGGCAAATTAGCTTTGCTTAACATAGTCGTGAAGTAGACAGCTTTGAGGAACAGATAAGACGAGAGGTCTGCCAGATCCGAGCAAGTCTATCTTCTGAAACCAGACCTTGTTCGAGGGCCGTGTCCATATCAGCTGAGACGTCTCTATCGGCTGCAGAACATTACCTTTGTTTACGTCCTCATTTCCTTTCGTAGCAGCTTTTTGAATGCCGTCTTGCATAACCTTGATGATAAGTTTCAAAGGCTTATTGGCTGTGTAATCTTTGAAGCATGCTTTTATCTCAAACATGAAAAAGGTTCCGGTCTGCCGTCGAGCATGTAAAGAGGATTTGGTGAGGGATCAGAGGAAACGCAGAGTGCTGACTGGAGTCACGTTAGACAGACAGGGAGGACGAGAGGGACTCAAAGGAAGAGTCAGAAAGGCAGGAATGACTCGATAACACGTGCTGAAAGGACACCTGTCTTCATCTTAACGTTCAGTTCAGACGACCCCGTCCACAGTCAGAGGGGTGGTCCAACTACAAGTGAGGGACAGAACCAGACAGACATCAGAAAAGTTCACATTTTGGACAGAAAACACAGACGACTGAAAGAGGAGGCCATCGATGTCAAACACAGAGACGGCCGTCCCTGATCGGACAGGAAGGACAAACATATTTCCAGCTAAGCAGCAGCCACGCTGGAGTGGCCCTCCACCCTGAAGATGAGTGACAGCAGCTCCAGCAGAGACAGTCCACTGATGTCCATATGTAGGCTCGTCCTCGTCCCTTCAAATGCAGCTTTAAAACGGAAATGTCACAACGCTACTTGTACCAGTCAGATGTGAAAATATATGCATGGAACAAAGACACACCATCTCAGCTCGACTGTTGGCAAGAGACAGGACAGAAACCACTCCGTCCTGATGTCCTGAGTCCAGTTCGCTCAGACTGGTGCAGTCACTGCTTACTGAGTGTAAAGAGTGCTTTTTAAGCCAAAAAGCAAGAACGTCTCAGGCTGGCACTTTTAAGACATCACAGATCTATAATGGGACCAAATAACAGAAACATCTTCTGTGAAATATACTCCCAAACGTTGGGTTTCATCTGTGCTCTGACTTCCCACCATTAGAGGAAGTCGCTCGAGATACTCTTGAGAGGAAAAGAAAACAGGATACTCCAAAATGTCAACTGACTCATGATTTGATCTATAAAATATGTGAATAATGAAAAATACCCATCACAAAGTCCTCAAACTGCTTGTTTTATGTGAGCTACAGTCCAAACCTCAGTCAGACCACTGTCTGATGAAGCAACACATCTTCAGTACGAGCTGAGGAGTTTTCACTGAAACAGCGTGATGACCAGCCAACGATCGACACGCTGATCTGATTTACAGAGTTAAGACTGAACTCATCCCACAGTCGTGGTTGTCCAGTGATGTCTGAATACGATAAGAAAGGACGTGCACACAAACACACTGCGCTGTAAAGCACCGTCTCTCTGTTACTCTGTAAAGTCAGCGATGCAGACTTCAGCCCTGATGTTTTGCCACTCAGGTCCTTCAGCTAACAGCATCAGATGTAAATGGTTCAGAGAATGGGAGCTGATTCGTCTCTGCTCTGCCTCCAGGAATAAGGAGATAAATTGAGGCTGAGCTCCAGTGATGAATAGGTGTCATGTCCAGGGGCTGTGCGGGTACACCTAAGCTGCTTCAAGCCACACAAACAAGAGATAAGTGGCTGGCCTACACGTCACCTCGGCTCAGGCTTCATTCATAAATTCACTTGATATGGCAGCGCTAACCTGGAGGGAAGAGGAGTGAGCCTGTGAGATGTTCAAATCCTGAACCAGATGGATTAAGTGGATCAGAAGTCTGCTGCCCTCCTCAAAGGAGGGAAAACCTCCTCCTCCTCAGTGCTAAACATCAGCCTGTGATCTTCACTGCACCCCACAAATGATAATGAACTGCGTTTCACACATTTGCTGGAGAGATTTTGGAATAATCTGCATTTTTGGGAGGATTTTATTATTGGAAAAGCTGCAGTTGCATTCATTTAGACAATCATACCTTAATGCACACATTTGGTCGCAACAAAATGAGAGGAGAGGGAGGTGGGCTATGAAGAGACAGCTGCTCTTAAACTAAATCCCACTAAAGCTGCAAGGAAAGAGCAAATCAAGCCATTTTATTTCCATAATCCCCGATACAGGCTGAAAGAGGACGAGTCGAGCCGGAAAGTTTATTAGGAGTCAGAGCAAAAATAAAATCTAATACCTGGAAGCAAGTTAGACTGCGATGCTGTGGCGACGCCCAATCAGCAGCAGGATCCAATCAGAACTGATCAAAGGCGTCCATGACGGCTGGTTTGTGCCTCCTTACTCCTCAATCCTCCGAGCAGAAATCACGGTGGGGTCGATTTCTGGGTCAGAATTGAGGAATGAGGGAACACAATGCAGCACATCTACAGATAAACGAATGAAGAAAATCTGTGTGAGGGTTAAAAATCATGACAGCAACACACCGCGTACTGTGACATGGTGTGTATTCAGCTGAGGTTTTGGAGGCTGGTGGATGTTCAGCGTTTGTATTGGAGCCTGCAGACGGCTGGTTGGGATGAAAGCACTTCCATCATCACCTGACACTAAAGACAGGCATTAGCTAAATAAGGGCTCACACTGCATGACGGCAGCCTGAGGATCATGTCGTGATCCCTGCTGGAGACCTGAGCTCCTGCCGTGAACCAGAATGCACAATAGCATTGTGTGAGTAGTATTCACTGTGTGCGCTGACGTTGTGTGATTTCCTGCCAGGCTGTGCGATACGCCTCCAAACGTCCACGACGCCTCCGCCTTGTTTATGGAGCTGAGCGAAAAGCCAACACTGCTGCAGGAGTTCACTGTCTGCAGCTCTGCTCTCCTCCTCCTCCTCACTCCTCCATCCCGGCATTTTCCATTTCACCATAATGACAACACCGACACAGCAGAGCGTGACACGAAGAAGAAAAGCCTTGTGAGCCATTAGGAGACAGACACAGACAGGATGGAGTGTTTACAACGAGCTGGCCTCGTTCTGCTCTCCGGCTCTTCAGCTGCATCTGCTTTCCTCTCTCGTTTTTTTTTTTTTTTGCCTCCATCTCCTCGTTCTCATCAACGCTTCATATCTTTCTCTCGCCGCTCTGCTGTCGGTTTCCATCTGGGTTTCCCCATCACTCATCGCGGTCTTGTCTCACTAAGTGGAACATTTTCACACTGCGCTGCAGAGGACTGAAAAAATACACGTCTGAAAAGATTACGCTTCTTCTGACGTCGAAGCTTTCAGGCTTCACACATTTCACATGCGACACGCTGCCTTTTATTTTCATTTACCAAAAATATGCTGAGCTTTGACACATAAAGCTTAAGTCAGACCGGCCTCCAAACAAGAACGAGGGCGGTCGGGTCGGCAGGTTCCACAAAACGACGTGTTTCTGTTCAAGAGACAAAGATCTCCATGATGAGAGCAAACAAAGTCAGGTGTAGAACAACAAAACATCAGCTCTTCACTTCCTGTCTCCCACCGACAGTCAGCTGTGAGTTTATCATCGTCTTGATGAAGGTCCCCAACATTTAGAAAAATAGTCACTTCCACCCAAACCACAATGTAAAGTCCACTTTCTGACTGAACCTAACCAACCTTTGACTGAGGAGTCATCGTCACATCATAAAACTGACCATTTTCCAGCAGCGTGCATCAGTTCTGTGGTCTTGCAGACAGAAGCCTCAGACCAGAAAACACCTCTGAGTCATTCATAATCATAGAGGTAATCCAGCAGAAATGTGTTTATGGGCCAACAAAAACTTGAGTCAGCTGAACAGTGGTGTCATTGAACTGAATGATTTTCTGAAATGTCTTTTGTATTTGTTGAACCTGTTGAATTTTGAATCTAATGTGGATCTGAACTCACCCTTTGCTTCATTAGATCTTCTTTGTTCGCCTTTATAATAAATGAAATGATAGATCTGAATCAGGATCCAGTTTAATTTGAGCTCATGGGGAGTTTTCCCAGTAAATATACCCAGCCCGGTCTACACCGGCTCAAATCTCAGCATTCGTCAAGGTTATTGATCGGTGCTGATTACTTAGAAAGTCGCACAGTGTCATGGGTGTAAAGTAAGTATTTGTACTCATTTACAGGCACATCGTTAAAAAACGGGTCCAGTCCAGACGTGAGTGGGGTTCACTGTCAGCGTCGGCTGTGCTCATAATGACAATAAAAACCTAAACCCTTCCATAACCATCTGTCATAAGGACATGAAGATAAATGCTGCTTCATCAGTGCTTTTATCTCCTGTGTTCTCTCTCCCGCTCCTCATTCTGCTATATTTAAGGTGGACAATTTCAGGGGGTTATTAGGATGAAGAGGCAGAGCCGGAGTGCAAGTCAATCCTGACATTAAGGTAATTCATCACACTATTGATGCTTCACGCTTGCCACATTCTGCATGCTGGGCCTGCGCCTCTGTTGGAGTGTGTGCACGAGAGACAAATAGAGTGTGTGTGTGTGTGTGTGTGTGTGTGTGTGTGTGTGTGTGTGTGTGTGTGTGTGTGTGTGTGCAGCTCCAGGCTCGGTAGCTAATATTGCTTCATAACAGACTATTTTCCATGCCACATTACCCCTCTATCCCTCCTCCCTCCATCCTCTCTGCCTGCTTTGTCTCAGGCCCAGTGTAATGAAAAAAAGCCCAGCATGCCATGGGCCAGCGACTGTTTGTTGAGCGCCGCTGATCGATCGAGGCTGTGAATATTTTCCACTCATCTTTGTCCTGTTGTACAGAGCCATCGATCCGGCCTGAGCGACACGCCTCCGCAGACGTGAAGGTGAGCGGGCAGACGGACGGGGAAGCTGACAGGTGGCTCTTCAAAACGTCCTGGAATGCCAAAGAGCGAACGCCATTTCACCTGCGCTTCGATCGGCGGATTGCTCACTTCATATGTTTATGACAGCGGGGGAATAGGGGGGGACGTCTCCACTCGGAGACGGGAAGAAAAACGAGGAGAAGATGATGTCAAAACATCAGCGTGATGTAAACCAGGGGAAGAAAACTGCGACGGTGCGGCACATATCCATAACCGAGGCGTTCATATCAGACAGACGGTTCATCACAGGTCACAGGTTCAAACAGCAGCAGCTGATGTGTTCACCAGAAACATCACATGGACGAGGCGCTGCTCTGCAGAGCGGCGCTGTTTCCATATCAATAAATTTCTGTTAAGTCACTATCGGTTAACACAGCGGCGACCTTTAGCCCGCTGATGACGATTCCACACGTACGCGTGATGCCGAGCGTTAGTGTTTCATCAAACTTAAACTGCATCTGAAGCTGCAGCTGAAGACTCATTTGAGACTCTTACATCTCATCGTCTTCATCTTTAAATGACAGGAGGAAGACAACAACAATGGAAGGGAGAGAGAAATTGCACCGGAACGATAAATCACAACTGAAATTGCAGCGTTTGATTCGTACAGGATTAGTATTATCGGGGGGTCTGTCTCGAGCAGAGCGCGCAGAGCAATTTACACGTTTTCTTTACAAATTACAGACGCTGCAGATTCGCTGAAATCACTGGCAGTTTCCGCAATTATAACAAATCACCGGATGTCCCCTGGTAGCATTACAGCCCAGCAAACGAGTTATCAGAGAATAAATGCTGAATTTCTGAGGTTTTTACCAGCAGAGACAAAATGGTAGATGCTTTTGTAAAGATTAGGAGAAAGTTAACGGTGAATCAGCGGCTTCATGTCCTTTAAAGGCACGTCTGAACAGCGTACTGTTGAGCTGTCAGTCATTTCACGCCTCCTTTTAAATATTCTGCCATTATTTTTATTCTTTTCAGATGATGTGTTTTCTTTGGAATAAGAGCATCCTCTGGAGCACCTGACTGACATTCCTCTGGCTGCAGTTTGAGGTCGCAGTGGAGTTCCAGGCCCCGCCCACCTGACCTGCGTGCAGGTGAACAGCTTCCTGTGTGCCTCTGCGGCCGGCGCCTGTTGTCAGTGTACAGTTATTAAAGTTGGATCACTCTGGAAAAGGTTGTCCTCTCGCTGCACCTCTCTGCCGCTCTTCCCGGAGACAAAGGGCTTATTTTTAGCTGAGTAATACACTCACACACTCACACACTCTCTACACACAGATCGTGACCAGAGACTCGTTCACACAGACGAACGCAGGCAGCACAGAGGCAGGCGCATACAAAGAGAGGAGAAGAAGAAGAAGAAGAAGAAGAAGAAGAAGAAGAAGAAGGAGAAGGAGAAGAAGAAGGAGAAGAAGAGGCGTGTGCGATCACACTTGTCTCTTACATCAACACACGTCTGAATAATTCAGGAGACACAGAGACCCTTTCTTTGCACCACTCCTGTCTTATTTCTGACCGTTTGAGGAGAAACTGAAGAGTTTAAAAAAGGCAAAACTGCATCAAAAATTCAAACCTTCACCTGAATCAGGAGCCTTATTATGACGCAGAGGAAATGCTTCAAAAATGAGGAAGAAAAGCTGGGAAACGATGCTTTGATACCTAAGCTGTGCTCTGTATTTGCTCATCAGTTTATATCATTTAGGTTGTTTGCAGGTGACGTCACGTCGCTCTTTTGTTGTGGTGCGAACTGCAGATGGAGGGCAGGAAGTGATTTTCTGCACAGGAAGCACGAAAACATGCAGTCAAGATGCTGAAGACTTGCGTCCTTTAATCAGATCCATCAAACAGAGAAACCACGAGGAGCTTTTATCGAGCACCAAAAGCTATTCTTAAGGATGAAAAGTGCAAGAAATTGACCGAAAAACACTGAAAAAAAAATGTCTTTTTAACTGTGTGCAGTTGGGAGGAGCCCAGTTGGATAATGGTGGAAATGGTTTGATCAGCTATTGTTTTAAATCTGTGGTGACAGATTTAAAGTAACAGCCACAAGAAACACGACGAACTATTGTTCAATCAACGTTAACGGTTTCTCATAAGACAGATGAACATAAATAACATACCCTGTCTGATCGTCGTCTTTAGTGGCGTTTCTTTGGACCGCTGTGATTGGCTAACCGAGCTAACAACCATAGCATAAACATCATCACTGAGCACCGCGGCGCTGAGCGTTTGCTGCTCGCTTAATCCACAGACAATAAAAGCTACGTCAGTCATCCAGAGCACTTTGGTATCGAGGTCGTGGACCAAACGCTAACAGGAAAGTTTTTTCCTCCAGACTTTTGTCTGCTTTCATTTGTTTTCTCGAGCAGAACGACGTCTGAACGAGCAGCCAGAGGTTTTATCTGCTGCCTCAGCAGCAGCAAATCTTTCAGTTCAGCTGAAGAATCGCTCGTCTTCATCACGTCAGAGTCACATCAGACATATGATCTGACTTTCAGTTTGGACCTTTCTCTCATAATTTTATCTCTTAATCTTAATCTCATAATCTTTATCACAGTAAGAACTTTGCTTCGTCTCGTCCACTGCAGTTTTCACTTCCTGCCCTCCATCTGAGTTTAGCGTCACGTGACTGCGAACAATCAATTGTTGGCAGTTAGCAAACGTCATGTGTGTGAGCAGATACTGCAACAAATACATGAATGTTAGAGAAAAACATGTTCTGCATGCGCTGAAGCACGAGTCTGATGCATCTGTTGGTTCAATCACACATTCTGTAACGTGATGAACATGGACGTGGTTCATGTGAAGGAGGACACAGATTATCAGATCAGATAGCAGAGCTGAGGAAGCATGGAGAGAGGGGAGGAAGCTCAGGATATCCTGAACAAAAGCCTGATTTAAACAAAACTCGCCTTCAAGAAACAAGATCTAAAAACAGCCTTTCCTCACATACGAGAAGAGACGAAACGTTCAGTCAGTGACTCAGACAATTCAGAAATTCATCCACAACAATTTCAATAACTGACTGATCAGTGAAGATGGCGGCAGTTACGTATCAATGGAAACAGTAATCGCTGCAGCCCTGAACATGAATATGTTGTTCATTAACTTAAACACATAATTCAGACTAAACAGTCTAATCTATGTGCAGAGCGACGTCTCAGGATCTCCTTAAAAATATCACGCCCTCCATGAAGAAGAAACAAGAACTTAATGACAAAAACTACACAAAATTAATAATAATGATGATGATAAAAAAGACAGCAGGTTATTAACCGACTTGCCAACAACCTGATGAGGTTTACGGTGACCTACGTCTGACCACAAGTTGCAGACGAAGCCTGATCCTGTAGGACTCATTTGTAGACTTGGTGGCATTGGAGTGATGTCAGTAAACATGGAGCTGAATCAACAGGAAGCTAATGGAGATGCCACAGAAGTGTGGGACTCATTAAAAGTCTAATGGCGCCTATCAGCTCCATAGGATCATGGGTCCTTAACCTTTTGCGGGCAGGAAACTCCCTGAGCTACACTCAGGCTCATTAAAACATATTACTTCTTCACAGCTGAACGCAAACCAAACAAGAAGGTCAAACTACCAAACAGCTCATTAACAATGTGACATTTAAAAAAACAGGAAGCGGCCTCACGTCGACGGCCAGACTCATTAAATCACATTACTTCAGTTTAAGTGCAAACCAAAGCGAGAAGCCCAAACTATAGAACCAATTATCAGCCTTATTTAAGAAAAAATAGCTGTTGTTGCCACGGTGGTGAGTTCAGAACCTGCTGGAGCCAAAAAATCAAAAGCGAATACATGAAAGTAAATGGACTGTAATTCAGTGAGAGAGCTTCAGCCTCCTCCTGGTAAAAACTTACGCTGTGATGTGACGATCAACTGAACTTCATGCAGAAATTACAACATTCACAAACACGTACAGTAATGTATGTAAAGAAATCACCAGAACAGACACGAGCCATCAGTCTGCTGTCAACTACAAACTTCCAAGTTTGGCTAAAAACTCGTTCACACCTCGTCGCCTGCCTTTCTCTTTGCTCCATCATCATCACCACAGCCTCTACAGCTCGCAGCCTACAATAAACAGAAATGGCTTGTAATAACTTGCGTGTACAGACGAGCTACGCGGCCATTTATCTGTCGAGGACGGGCTGGATGAAACACGTCCTTCAGGTGACATTTATCTACTGCGCCCAGCTCGCGAGCTAGCAGCTGACAGTAGGCTAGCCTCATGCCTTCAGGCTGAACCAGTATGCTGAATAATGAAGCTGATGTGACAGATGTTCTGTGAGCTTTTTCCTAATAACATCCAATTTTGCTTTCTCCCTTTATGTCACACCTTCTATCTCCTCCCGTCTTTCCCAGCAGCGACTTTCGACTCCTGTGTGACTGGTCCAAATTCAATCAGCTCCTGCTTTTATCTGAGTCACTTTGCTTCTACTTTCAACTCGGTGCAGATTTTTCCATCTTCGCGGCAGCATTAATCCAGTCTGAGCCTTCCTTTTCTCCTCCAGTTCATCTCCTAATTGATTCATAGTGTTTTACTCCTAAGTATGATTGATTTTGACATTTTATTGCCCCAGAGAAAACTACCCGGCTCTTAACTGCCATCAAATCAAAATGAAATATGAATAATACATATCAAAACTTTGAGAAGTACAATATCATTAGATTGAGGTATTGAGGTGAGAATATTATATAAATATTTTACAGCGGTCTGCGTATAGTTTCAATACAGCAGTATTAGCTGAAGGACATCCAGCCCTGTGATTATGGGCACGACAGTGATGAATACAGCTATGAGGCAAAGTTGAGTACCATCAGCGGGAGTGAAGTACCTCTAATCAAAGTACTGAATGTACTGAGGTGAATCTCTGCCCTGACAGTGCAGAACACGTCAGTGTTATAACAGCTCTCACACAACGCAGGGTGAACTGATTTTCTTGGAAAGTTAAGAAACACGTTTCTGAATAATCTGCTCTGTTCGTCAGGTGCTGCAGCACAGCCGTCTGCAGATTCACGCCCACTTGTTCACTTTAAAGACAATGAATTCATCGACTTTGCTGTCTGGATTTGATTGTTTGCTTGTCTTTGGCCACAGAGGACGACTGGAGGAGGACACTGGACTGACCTCCGCTCTACCAACTTTGTTTCTGCTTGGCTTCATGTATCCGTTTAAGTGACGCATGTCATTCAGACACAGGTGAGTTTCACATTAACGCTCCTTTACTTATCCTGATGAGCTTCATGGGTGTGTGGGACAGCGCAGTGAGGTCTACAGATATTCCATCTGCAGACAAAAAACACCTCTGCATCAGCCAAAACCCTGAATGTGGATATCAGGATCAGCATCTGATGGACGCCTAAAGCAACACAGACCCTACTCACTATCTGAAACTGTATAAATATCTACACTTTAGCACGAAAAAAACATGCCAAACACAGAAATATCCATCTTTCAGTGTCTATGTCACAGCACACACAGTCTGTCATCAGAAAAAGTGGTCGGCCTGCAGCTCCGAGTGAAGGAGGATAAGAAATGACCAGAGCAAAGTGGCCACAGATGGAGGTTGTGACATCAATCGAAGGAGAGGGAATGAGGTGTTGCTGTCGTTCAGCAGCAGACCTCTGGCAGATAAATAGCTCCACTTTCCCTCATCAGCATCAGCATCTGCTTCTTGTTGTCTCTGCGTTACATCACCATCGGCTGCAGCAGGTCACTGCTCTGCTCTTCACACTCTGTTTGCACATGTGTGTGTCTACATCTGTTAACGGACCTACTTCTGCCTGTGTGTGTGTACACAGAACAGGATGTAGGACGCTTTCATGTACAGCACGGCATGGACATTATACGTGTTTGTTTGTGTGCGTTGGCTCCATCTGCCAGTCTGACGCATCGCCCCAGTCAGCAGTTGTCTCCCCTTCACACGTCATTGGCTGTCGCCGTGAGACCAGGACTTATTCAGCCAATTAGCTGAGAGCGAGATAGCGGTGAGGGGACCTGCTGTGTAAGCTGTTGCTGTGTCTCTAAATGTCAGCGGCCATCAGCGGCTGTGACACAGTGAGTGGAAGGTGAGGGAACAGGTGACTGGACACCAGACTGCAATATTTCACTGCACCATGTCACAAAAAAAAAAAAAAAACAGGTTTTGTAGAAGAACATAACACACATTATCATATTATGTCATAGCATAATCTCTGTGCCTCCTCTGTTCTCTATCACTAAAATCCCAATCTGGTCCACTAATGAATCCAATTTGTTGCTGTACGCATGGCTGAAACACAAATTGCTGGACTGACACAATAATAGAAAGAGAAAACCACCGTTAGTAGAGTCCAAGCCATTCAGGATGTACAGACACGGATATGTGACAGTTTGACAAATATCCCTGAACTGGGTTAATTAAGAAACGTGAGCACACTGATACCAACACATCTGTGCTGAGCTAATATCACCCAATAACTAAGAGGCCCACCATGCAGGTCACCTGTGTGTGCAGGTTATTACGATGCATACTGAGGGTTATTGTTAGGCGGCGGCCTCTAGTGGTTGTAGTGATTACAACAGGAGCAAAGGAGGAAGTCAGCTTCAGCCATTCATCTGCGCTCGTCACAGCAATCAGCTCATTGGCTCAAAGTTTCCAAGTCGACCCCATATCATGACGGATTAGCACGAATACACAACCTGTTACTGTCAGAACCCTCACACTGTACTGGAAATGTACAAACGATGCTGAGCAGCCTTTAAAGACCTGGAAGGTTCAGCCTCCTCAAGCGTCCTCTGAAAAGAGCATTACTGCTAATGTAAGCAGAAGAAGAAGACGAAGAAAACTGTGAAGAAGTTCCTGGAGGACACAAAAGCTCCATCAAACGCTGACTCCGTCTCTTCTCCGTCCCCCCGATGCCTCCAGCTGAAGCCTCTGCGGCGGTTGTTGCTGACGAATATGAGACAGGACAGTTGTTTGCCTATTAGCGCCGCTAATCACACTGAGCCACCCTCGTCAATAAAACTCATTATATGAAACAAGAGGCTCATCAGCCGGGCACTGCCCTGCTTATCAGCACAGCCAGGTCCAATTCATTCACTTCTGGAACATCATCATCTTTTTAAATCACTGTGTGGCCCGAGCTGTAACTGATTACATGTAATGGACAGAGTCTAATCCGATTGTTGACTTAAAAGTCACATAGCACGCCGCTAATAAACCGCCAACACACAGAATCTTTTGGTTCACACGTTCTGACTAATGAGAAACCACCTTTAACCTTGAACCAGGCTGTTTCTGCTTGGTTTCCCCTTCCTTTGTTTGTAGTCTCATGACAAGGTCACTTCAGGTGCCCGACGCATGCCTCGTTCGTTAGGAGTCAGACTCGCCATAACGTGGCCTGTCAGCTGCACTTTACGTGCTCCTGGACAAGTTGTTGGTGAAGACGGCAAGCACCATCACTGCAGCTGTATCTCACCTCTGAACACTGTGACACATTTCATGTTTAAACTCCACAGGCCAAAAAATATGACCACAACTTCCTGTCTAACGTGTTCCATGCTGGACATATATTGACTGAAAGGTCACTGAAATAAAGGCTATACTCTAAAAAAGGCAATATGTCTTAAGTAATTGCACTCATCCAGCTGTGCAGCAACAGACTGAGTCTGTCCAGATGTGGTTAAAGTCATAAAAGTTACCACTTAACTGAAACTGTAACCAAAACTGACTGTGTTCACATTTCAAAGCTGGATGTGCGGCAACACGCCGGTGTTTCCGGGCCGAACACAGACCGACGTAATGAACAGAGCCAGAGAAACAGACGGCAATCACACAGGAGCTCAGCCAGTTCATTAATTAGACTAATACAGCTGTGTTGTGTGTGCCAGCTGCACTGTGCTGAGGTGTGTGTGTGTGTGTGTGTGTGTGTGTGTGTGTGTGTGTGTGTGTGTGTGTGTGTGTGTGTGTGTGTGTGTGTGTGTGTGTGTGTGTGTGTGTGTGTGTGTCACTGCTGTTGTCACATGTCAGAGGGCCGATGCCAGATGTGTCAGTCAGTGTTTAAAGCCTATTAACAGTGTTACAAGTGATGGACAGCAGCTGGACAAACAGTGGAGCTGACAGTTCGTCCCTTTCAGCCAGAGACACAGATCTACATGTGAAGCTGTCGGCTCGGGATGTGATAATCTATTGATCCCTGTGGGGAGGTCGTCTTTCCCTGCCCGCCCCGACACGGGGAGGTCAGAGGTCAGGGTCGGCTACAGAAAAGCACGCTGGGAGATTTAGCTGCTCTAATGGCATAAATCTGTTGGTGAGATCAATGACTAAGCTGCCAGCTCAGCGTGTAGACTGCCAGAACAGGCCGCCGATGAATCGATTGGCAGAAACTTTGAACAGTTCTGATGAATCAATCAATCTGTGAAGGCAGTTATTGAACTAACATGTGGACTGCGTAGCGAGTAGACTCAGTGGTGGGTTTTCAGCCAGTGCCACATACCGACATGTTAATGCTCCAGAGCCTTCCTTCTGATGTGCAGCACATTAGCAGCACTGTCACTACACAGTCTATATGTAGATTCATTTGGAGCAGACGCATGTTTCTTATGAGCTATCAGATGATTACCTGCGGTTCTTTGGTGTGTTTCGTCGTGTGACTTCGCAGCGGTAACACTGGAATGAATGCAGTACATTAAATAAGAGTGCGTTTAATGAGAGCAGCAGCGTTTCTTTACGCTTTGAGCCGTTGGATTTGTGAATAATCACCGCACACGTTACAGGCAGCTCTCCAGCGTCTGCTGGCACGCGAAGCAACAGGTTTTATCTCTTTTCCCTCTTCCTCTGCGTTCACTCTACCTCTGAATGGCTTCCAGCCAGGTGTGCCCACATGCTGCTTGTAGTATGATGATGCTCGACTTTTCCATGACATGAGTTTACGCACGGCTTTAGTCATGAAATCAAAACTGTTTCAGACCTTCAATTCAAGCCGGGCAGGTGCTTCAGTCACCTGGCCGGCGTCCACATGATCACAAACAACACTTTCAGCAGTTTTTACCTGCCTTAGCCAGAGGCCTCAAATTTGTGAGTAAATACTGCATCAGCTCCTCAGTCACAACAGCTCTACAAAAACTGTGATGCTGAGGAAGGAGGTCCATTCATACTGTTTACTGGCACAATAAAGGCTAATGTATGACAACAGTCTGCTTCAAGAGCAAAATCAATCCTCTGGAGTGAAGCGAGACGCCATCACGCAGCTATCTAAGCCTGTGAGCCAGTAGTACAGGACTGAGTAGCAGTACACCAGCAGCTGGCAATATGAAGTATTCTCTTAAAGTAGTTTTAAACATTTATGAGTCAAAGAAGAAAGTTGCTTTGTTGAAAGACAAATTGAAGTTTTATGTTTTAAGACTGCACATGTGGATTCACGTGATGGCGACATCCAGAAAACAGGCTGGTCTCTGTGAGGCCGCTGCGTGTTCACGTATCACGCAAACACCGCCCGAGTGTTGGAACTCGATTAATTGAGTTGCTGTGAGCGACTGAGCCGCTCTGACGCAGAGGAGGCCAGGCTGGAGCAGAAATATCTCTCACTCGATTTGTTGAAGGAGCTCCAGTAGAAATCTGACCCAGTGCTGGTAGCTAGCTAGCATCGTCTGGCAGCTAGCTGTCAGCTCTGGGTCAATACTTGGCTGTGGCTCTCTGTCTGCAGTCCAGAGGCTGCCTGCTCCCATTACTGCTCCTCAAAGGCTGCATTCACCCCCCTCCTCTTTTTGTAGGCCAGGACGCAGTCACGGCCCTGGCACTGTCCTGACTCCTTACTGCTTCCCTTCAAACTCCTCTAATTCCATCCTCCCTTCTCCTCTCTTGTCCTCTACTCCCATCCTCCTCCTCCTCCTCCTCCTCCTCCTCAGCCTGTGCCAGATGCTTGAAGTACAATTGAAATGTGCATGTTTTTATCTGAAGCCGTGCATTGGCCTTGTTCCAACAATCCATATTTCTGCACAGCTTCTTTCATCGCAGCCTGCAGCTGATCTGCTCACAGCAGGTCACTAAAGATCTCTGAGTGGTTCTTGAATATTTGCTATTTCCTGTACTCTTCTTCATTATAGCCCATTATTTTCAGACGTCGTATTTTGGGAGGGGGGGTCATACAGAATGAGCACGAAGGCATTTTAGGCTGAAGTACTTTTAGGAAATTCAGTCATGACTTGCAAAAATGTAAAAAAAAATTCATTATTGTGCAGCAGATATTATATTATAAATATATTTTGATCCGAGTGGAGAGAGGAGCCTTCAGAAGTGCAGTGTGTGTTCTTAAAAGACCCTCTCAGTGTTTGAAAGACCACCAGAGGCTCATCCTTCAAAAGGTTTGACTGGAATGTGATGATGAGACGCTCAGACTCTTTTTTAAAGGACTGTAGATGTCGAGGTTCCACATAGCTGCTGTGTTCAGAAGAGATCCACACTCGTCATGTCATGCCCCACACTTGTAGCCATATAGACTTCAAATAAAATCTCACTGGTCTGGTATCAGCATCAGTGCAGGGAGAGAAGAAGCTCCATCACTGCATCTGCAGCTCTCTGAGGAAAACCAAGACGTCTACAGGTTTTCATTTTCTGGTTGTTGGGCAGAAGTTTCACTCAAACAGAGATTTAACAACTCCATTACTCAGCACGCTGGCAAATAAATAAGATGTCATTAAATGTCTAAAAGTCTAATTTCACATCATTTTCAGGAAGTAAGAAACATGTCAGTTATATGTGATTCATGTTTAACATGCTGATCACTGTTATTCAGGGGTTCACGTTCCCTCTCGTGATGCATCGTCTTATTTTTACGATCATCATCCAGTGGGTTTTATTCTTCTTTGTCTTCTTTTACTCTCATTTCTTTGCTTGTTTTTATGTTCATTTTATGTCTTTTTAATGTGAAGCACTTGGTGCATGTGATTTCTTTGTTGTAAAACACTTTCAGCTGCATTTCTTACTTTAGTATTATGACTGTAATATTTCACGGGGAAACACTTTTCAAACAAAATGTTGCTGCTGTGAAAATCGTTTATTAGATCAACTTTTTTCAGAGTGCACTTCTCTTGAAAAAGTGGTCACTTTTCTATCAAATATTGTGGAAAAACAGACTTAGAAATGGATCAATAATGCTGCCTCTTAGAAACTGTTGTTCATACTGTAAATCTGTTTTTAAACTATAACTTCACACTTATTTAATGTGCAGTTTTTGAACATTTAAAATGTATGTTCTGTGTTTTACCTTTACTTTGTGCTGGCTTTGGTTTCCATCACACCCTCACACACACTTTCATTTTCCTTCGTGTGTTTTGTGCTTATGTCCATGAAACAGGCGAGTTTGAGCTCTGGCTCAGCTGATTTTGTCTCACCGGAGGAAACTCTGGAATATTACAGGCCAGATCTTCACGGCTCGCCTCCTGCTCTCCATCCTCGTCTTAATGACAACAATTTGCTGCTGCTCTGCTCTGATGCACCGCACCTCTTAATCCCTGAACATCTGAGTCTCTGCTTAATGATCTCTAATTCCTTCCTACTGTAACGTGAAGAGAGAGACGTGATGACGTCAGCCTGGTGGGAGGAAATGTACGATGTGAGAGGGACTTTTAGGGGGCTGTGACAGCACCAGACCCCATAACTGTTTATATCAGAGTAACACAGACATAGAAACAGCTGAATACCTGCGTTCAGGCTGCAGAGACACATACATACAAACAGAGCCAAACACAGCAGGTATGCAATGTGTGCAGGGCTGCAACAATCTGCTGATTTCTTTTGGGGTTAATCGTTTAGTCTGTGAAAAGTCAGGAGAAAGACAAAGTGAAAGGTGTCATCACAAGTTGACAAGGTGACATCATGAAACGCCTCAACGTCCTCAGTTTGAGTTTGGTCAACTCTCAGGTTAATGGCATAACGCCTGAAAAACATCCTTCATCTGACTGACTGTCCAAAGCCCACAGATAATCAAAGCAGGATGATTTGCAGCCTCGCAGAGGGCAGATCTTCACATTTTCATCTTTACCCGATTAAACAGCAGTATGACTGGTTTTCCTTTGAAATGAAAAGAGATTGTTCTGCCTGGTTCTACGCACAGCAGGGCAGAGCTGGTGAAGACAGCAGAGATTTTCAGATAACTTAAAATATTACAGACAGAAATTAATTCTCATTGTGTTCAACAACTCCCAGGTGTGTGCGATCAATAACAGCCTCTGATTTGTGTGTAATTGGGCTTTGAATGGAAGCTGTGCATTGTTGCTTTTGACCCCATCAGTCAGGATGAAAGCAACCAAAAATTTTATTTTTTTTTTATTTATTTTCTTCTTCGTTTTGTTTACATCTAACTGCAAGCACGAGTAAAAGTTACTGAATGTAGTTTTCAGTTCCATCAAACATTTCACAACAACATGAACTCTTTAAAGAGGATCTAAGAGTACAAGTGTGTTTCTTCTGCTGTGGTACTGAAACTTCTACCTTCATTCACTGTCACAGTTGTGACGGATGCAGAGATCTGTGCCCTCAGCACCCCCCCCCCCCCCCCCCACACACACACAATGAAGCCGTTTCACATGTAGCTGATGCTGTGTGTGCTGACATACTGAGGCGTGTCAGACTGACGGCTCAGAGGAAATCACTGTGTTACTTTAATACCAGCTCTAGTGTGTGTGTGTGTGTGTGTGTGTGTGTGTGTGTGTGTGTGTGTGTGTGTGTGTGTGTGTGTGTGTGTGTGTGTGTGTGTCACAGAATATTACAGCCTATCAGAGCTAAATGTGACACACGGCTGTGTAAATGGGCTGAGAGATAGAAATGATGAGGACAACCATCAGCAGGCAGAGACCACAATTACCACCCAGCTCCAACCTCCACCTCCACCTCATCAGACTATTCCTCCTCAAAATGCCACGACGCGCTTGGCCAGGCCTCAGATGAGTGCACAGACCGCTGACATGATGACCTCTGAGACTCAAAGTCACTAAAAACAATATGATCATTGTCAATTACAAAAGACAAAACAAGATTTAATCCTTAAATTAGTTAATTTCAGTGAAAAAGGCAGCAGTCAAAGTTCAAAAAGTAATAAAATATAAAATAAAATCAACTGACTTCAACATGCAATTAAACACAAGACTTAGAAAAGTGAACTCAACGGGAGTGACTGTGTTTCTGACAATAATCCTTCAATGTCTAACGATGAACTAACCAATAAATAAAAACACAGACTGCATAAAAAGTCAATGTGACTTATGAATGATGCCAATCAAAGGGTTTCAGAGCTGTGATTAACGTGATTGATCCAACCAAAAGTCTGAATCCCAAACATTTTCAGCTTAAAGAAAGAAAAGACAAAAGCAGCAAATCCTGAAATCAGCTGAAATCAGGGACTGGTTAGACATTAGGAATATGCAATTGAAATCAACGAGCCGCTGATGACCTTTCTGTTAATCAACGAATGGTTTGATTGATTAATGATGTCGTCTCCTAACCTGACACTGGCTGCTTGGTGTTGCCCCGCCTGAACGAGCGGCGACTGACGGCTGTTTGTCCCCTTCCTCCATTTTAGAGCTGCAACTAACAGCTATGTTTATTATTTATTTTGCCGCCCGTTGTTTCAGCTCATTCAGCCGATCGCTTAGATAAGGACACATTTTGTACCACGGGAGGCCGAGATGACGTCTTCAGATTGCTTTGTTTCAGCCGTCCAACTGTCCAAAAAAACTCCCTCAGCAGCATGACTCAATAAGCATTTATTCAGAGTCAATAAATCATTAGCACCAAAGTAAAATCGCTGTTTTTGCAGGAGAAAAAGACAACTGGACTCATTACACTCAGCCCAGAGATAATATTCTGAAACAGCACGGCAGCCATTGTGATTCACAATCCCTCCTAATCCAAAACCTCCCTGCAGCAGCAGCGTGTGCCAGGCCGGGCGCTTTATTTCTGTCCAATAATAAACTTCCCGACGGCACCGCCATCCCAGAAGCCCCTGCGGTTGCCATGGTAATTAATAAGGCTCGTTAAGATCAAAGGCACAAAGAAGATTGTTGACTCTCCAGGGGAGGCGAGTCGAGCCCAGAGGAACGCAATTAAGGATGGAGCAGGGATCCTCCACATACCTGATGTTCCGCTAACAAGTGAGGATGCAGCTACAGAACGCAGAGCAGCTACAGGAGGCGCCATCACAGTGTGTGTGTGCGTGTGTGTGTGTGTGTGTGTATGTGAAAGCAATGGGTGGGCACACGGGGAGATGAAATGGATAATGGGTGCTCACTGAAGGCAAAAAGCTCACCTCTAATAACACAGACTGATGGCTACAATTACTATAATCGCTAACAGATTTAGTGTAACTGCCACTTTAATGTGATTTTTTATGAATTGCAGAAATAACTTTGAACTAGAGTGAGCACATTTAATCTAATTATATACAGAGTTCAATTATTGGTTGTGTGTGCAGTTTCTCTGAGGCAGCAGGGACATCCATTAGAAGACATGTTTAAGCAGTGTTTTTGCTTCCCTGAACTCGATGTCCTGTGAGTCCTGCCATTAGAGGACGACTAACAGCATGTCTGGTTTTGGTAAACATATTGTGAAATAATGAACGGCTTCCTGTTTAAATTAGAGCTTTTATTCTTGTAGAACGCTGAACACTAAGCCAGCGGTCCTTCCTGCTGTCGTCAGACCACACACACCCAAAATACACCAGTGTATTCTAAACTAAACATCAGCATTTGCTATGTGCAGTAATGTTTAATTTAACCATTGTCTGTCTTATTACAGTTTACTTCATCGTCACTCCTTGTTTCTGTGCAGATGCTTCTGACTTCCTGCTGTAACACCGTAAACGTCCCCGCTGTGGGATTAATCAGGGATTATCGTATTTAGTAACCTGTGTCGAGGGCACATGCTGCTTTATTCTGACGATCACGAGCCAAAAAAGTTGGGATTTTAAATATTTCTCTCCATTTTTTAAAACCTGCAGTCCTTGGCTTTTAAATGTGACAAGACTTCCTTAAACAATCCACACTGCTTTCACGCGGGGATCGAACGCTCGTCTCCTGAGCGCCTTTGTCCTCTGCTGCCGTTCTGATCGCCCCCTGCTGGTACTGCACCTTCACACACCTGTGCTCTTGCACACTGCCCTCCAGTGATCAGCGGGTCTATCAGACACTTAGGTGTGGATCATGACTGGGTATGAAAGTGGCGTCCTGGAAAGGCTCAGTCGCTCATAGAGGATGGCGAGAGTTCACCACTTTGTGAACACATGATTGATGAAGGAGATGAACACATGAACTCTTCAGAAATCTTGTGAGTAAACACAGTCTGATTGCAAATGACTGAATTCTGTTTTCATTCCCTGATTCCACTGAAGCCTTTCAGTGCAGACTTCTCAGCAGTAGGAAGCTAATTACACTGGATGATAAGACATTGGTGGTAATGGTGTGTTTCATGTCTACAGGAGAATAATCCAGAGGATCAGAAGCATGAGAGACACACATGAGAAGACAAACTGTAATCTTGCCATCACCTTAATGGAATTAAAGAAAAGGTTTAAATCAGGTTTAATTAGTGTGTGAGTCACTGCCAGCTCGAGCCACTTCTGCTTCACATTGACGAGTAATTATTGCTTCAGACTATGTGCTGTGTCACTGAAACGCATAGCATGCAACCGCATGAAGCACGCACACACACAGACACACACACGCGCGCACACACCGCGCTTCCATTACACCAGATGTACGAATTATGTAACGCTGCCTGGGAAGACACGTACACAATGGGTCTGCTTTCAAACCACAGATGCTTTGTTCAAAAATGCTCTATGATGCTGTGTTTTCTGCATTTAGATTCAGTTCAACGTTCAATTCAAAGGTCTTCATCAGCAGCAGGGCAATTAAAAAGTGTATGCTACAGAGCGCGCGCACACACACACACCCACCCACAAACACAAATCCACCTCCTACATCAGGATGAAGGTTGTTCAGTGGTTCCTTTAAATAGACTTCTCTTGTAAAAATGCTAAACATGACTTAAAGGCACTAAAAGCTGCCATCAGCACCAACATTCACTGACTGTTTTACTGTAATCACAACACAGGACAGGAAGCAACAGCAAGCTGACATGACGATTCCCTTCAAACTGCAGATGAACACGTACAGCAGCACACAACAGTAAGCTGGTACTTCACCGTGTTGACATTTGGGACAGATCTCGTCCGTCCTCCCCTCCACTCATTTACTTCCACTATTCTGTCATTCTCCCCGTGCTGCACATACTGAAGCCTTGCTGGGATACCAGTTCATACCAGTCCAGCTTTGAAACACCAAGTTGGCCATCAGTGAAGATGGGAAACTGGAGAAGACTGGAGGAGCTCTCTTTACATATCAGCCAACAAAGGAGACACTGCAGGACACCACTGATGTCCAGCAGAGGTTACAGATGTGCTATCTGTTCATTAACATGACTGAAACCTGTCAGGATGTTAAGCTGCTCTTTTAAAGGACTAATATGACAAAGACGACACAGCAGAGTCAATTTCAGCTGCACCTGAACATTTACTGAAATATTTGCAAACATTTGGTTTGCATACAATGCAAACACAATCCTCCAGAAGGAAAAGCAAATTACTGCTGCAGGTTTGAGTAAAATCAGCTGTTTCCTGACTCATATTTCTTCCTCTCAACTGGGCTTTTTTCAGTTGCTGGTCTGAAAATGGCCTTGAATATGCGCACTGATGACATTTACATCATTTTTCCCTTGTAAACACTGAGAGGATGACATGAACAAACCGGAGTCTCCCAGGAGAGGGATGTTACAGCTACAAAGGACAGAGAGATGAACCAGAGGAGGTGAGACAGAGCGGGAGACTGCATGTCTGTGTGTTGACAATTCAGGAAATCTGGTGTCAAAGTCCAGCTGAAGAGGCTGGACGGAGGTGGCCAAAGACAGAGAATAAGACCTTTAGATGGAATAATGGCACAGTCGAAGCATGGACTAATCGTCTCACCAGGAAGTCCAGCTTGTCTAAAGTCAATCTGCAGAAAGAGCTGTGGTCAAACTGAACGATGGGAAGCCAGAAGACAAAGTCCTCCCTGTTCAGCAGAGACGTTACGACAGCAGTTTGTCAGCGGGAGCACTTAATGTGAAAAGTCGCTCGCAGTAACAAACCCAGGGAATCAGCACCAGCTCTGCAGATTGCTGGAGCTGTTTAGCCTGTAGCTTATGGTTTTAGTTTTGTCGCACATTTCCTGTCTGGCTGAGCGCTTCGAGCAGCTGCAGAAAGCAGTTAGAGACTAGCTGGTGAAGACAGCGGAGACATCTAGCTGCTAAAGAGCCGCATACTTTTCTCAGTAGTCGACGGAGACCAAAACAGAGCTAAAGGAGAGTGAATATTGGAGAAAGACTCATTATAAGGACACAAATCCAAACCAAATGAGTATCAGCATTGCTCCATCTCTGCTGGATGTTTAGGCAGCTGTTTGCTAACATGTTAGCCACAAAAACCCATTGATAACTGTGTCATGCACAGAAAAACATAAAGCAGTCCTGTACGTTCAAAACAACTTGTTGTTTTCATCTTTCAGATTTTGTTAGCGTTAGCCTGGCTGGCACGTTTCCAGTCTTTATGCTAAGCTAAGCCGCTGCAGGCTGTAGCTGCGCATTTACTGAGCAGACACGATGACGCTATCACTCTTCTCATCTAACTGTTCCTTTAACCGAGGACAGAGGTGAACAGTGGAGGGGTTACTAATGTTCAATGTTCATAATGTGAATGAACATCACATTTTGACATCAGGCGTCCCTGGGGTTTTTGCTTTTTTGCTGGTGTTATGAGTTTTACTTCCACACAATCTGTGAAAAACTCTGTTCCATCCAGTCCCAGTTGTTGTTGGTCCACAGTGTGTGAGCACTGGACCCCGTGCCTCACTGACAGGTTTGGTTTTTCAAACATAAGACTTAATAAAGGCTTCAGAAAAACGTCCCTTCCCCTCTGGATGAGCACGCACCATCTGCTGCGAGCTTGTGTGGCTGAGGACAGGTTTGTGTGGCGAGCGGCACACAGGGATTGTGTTAGTTTGAACAAACTTCAAAGAGTGCACAACAAACTTTAAGGACTTAAAATAAATCCACTGGAACCCATTCAAGAGAACAGCACTGGGACCGTCTTACTGGAACTCAATCAAATACTCGAGACTGTTGAAGGTTTGAAGTTTTCTTTTAAGTTTTTTGGGGGAAAAGCTCTTCGTCAGGAAAACTGGTCTGCTGACGAGCTGCACCTTCAGGGGAAACTAATCTGTTATCACCTAAAGAAGAGGAACAAACACTTGTTTCATTTGGATAACGAATACTTCATGTATTTGGAACAAGGCGATTTAAAACCACCAACTTACATTTTAGCTGCGCGTCATCAAAACATTATCACAGAGCGTGATGTGTCACTTCCTGTAGTTCAGCTTTAAAATGGGAGAAAAGGCGACGAGAGACGATGACTGACAGACTTACGAGACTTGTTAATTAAACGAGAAGTAGTGTATGAGGTGGTGTGAACAACAGCTAACATGTGATAGGAGGCGTTACCTCAGTAGAGATTTAAAGATCAATTATCAATCACCTCTGCTGGACTTTGATGTTTCCTCTGAGCTGTTTACTCTGCTGAACTCCCATCTGAGCTCACACAAGCTGCAGTACTTCAGTCCAGAATGCAGATTTCTAGTAAAAAACACCTCAAAAATAACCTGCTGGATATTTTCTATTCTTATCTTAATGCTGGAAATCGCTGATGAACATGCAGCATAGTGACACTTCTTCAGCAGTCTGATGCCATCTGTGTTTTCACTCTTCGGTATTATTAATCACATTTATTTTCCACTCGTGTCCACAGCCCCGTGGCTCACATGGTTATTTTCTCATGCTGAGGGAGAAGCTCTGGTACCTCTGAAGAGAGCCGACAGGTTTCTTCACTCTGTGTAAAGGACTTCAGACCTCACTGTCAGGAAACGACTGTATGAATAAATCAACTTCTCTGAGGCACCAGCAGAGCCAAATGTGGTCCTTACATATTGGTGCAATGAAGCATCCTATAATCCATCTGTTTTCGGTTTAACTCCCTCCCTGAGGTCCCGCTAAGCAGCCTAACAGTGAATTAATTGTTTGTCTCTCTTCGCTGCTGCATCTTTAATAAAAACGTCCTGAACTAAATGGGTCTTCCTGCACATTTTAGCTTGTTTTCAGTTATTGTTTGCTGTTTTCCAGTATTGACCGGCGCGACTGTTAACTGAACTGTGCGTGACAGCGATGCTGCAGTTTGTCATCTGGTGCTTTATGACACAAATGGCACACCACATGGAATAACGATAACCAGACACAGCAAAACATCCTTGTTTCGATTGGCCAATTACTCAAACTGCCAATTGAGTGAAGGTGAAATCAGACGTTTGAGTCACCAAAACAGGAAATGCAGTCTTGAAATCGAGCATTTCACTGGTTTCTGCACCTTTAACTGGTTCAGATGCTGCTGCAGAAACAGAACACCCTCCACCAGTTTTCCTGCCTCACATTCATTTCCTCATGATACACAGTTTACACTTCTTAGATATAGGCAGCAAACAGTGCTGTGAAATGGCTGGTGTGAAAGCTACAGCTCTGCGGTCGACTGCGAAGCCTCACACACTTTAAAGTTGTTGGTAATGTCACAGAGAGAGCAGAGCTCTTGTACGCTGTGGCTGCACCTTGTGCATAATTATACCTGTGCATTTTCTACACAGAGAGGCCACTCTGCTCAGAGCAGGACACGCACACACGCACACACACCACACACGCACGCACACACGCACACACATAGCAGGTAAACGCTTGTGTGCATATGGATGCATTAGCATACATTAAACAGTTATGAGTGTTAAGCACATATAAATATACATGAACTCACACCTACACACACGCAGCACATGCTTAAACACACAGCGGAGCGCACTTAGAGACTACACACAGTCGAGTGCAAAGAACCGGAGGCACTACGTGAGGACACTCGAGCTGTCTTACAGTTTATTAGAGCTTGAGGTGTGGCGATAAAGAGATGATCTATCACTGCCTGCAGCCTTTTCATTTAAAGTCAAAGCAGTTGTATTTTACAGTGTGCTGTTATAGTTGGTGCAGGTTAAGGGTTGTCCAAGAACACAAGGGAACGTTTTGAACACGGGGATCAATCAGCAGCCATCAATCGGGGCATCGTGATGATAGAAGAGTTGACAGGTGAATGATCAGCTGCTGTGCTCGGTGGAGTAAGGTTTCCTTTCCTAAGCATCATGTGAGTGTAAGTGCTGAGCGTAAACTGTACATCGAAAGTGATCTGGGAGAATTTCTGCATGAACCAAGGTGACGTATTGTCAGGCAGCAGAGACTGTAAAGCTACAGCGTGGAGAAATCCAAAATCATCTCACTGCAGCAATCTGTGTGCATTAGTTATGGGCGTCAGCGAGGACTAAAATATATCACTCCATCACTGTTTCACTCTGAAAAACACAGTATCAACAGTCCTCCAGTGGAAAGCACATCACAGCTTTCACTTCTGTGCTCTTCTTCCCTGCTGGGGACCAATAAACTTGACCTTATTTATTCATGTCATGAATACAGAGGGTCTTTTAATACGGAATAAAAGGTTGATGATGATGATGAAGTCAGATGGAGCTGGTGATGTGGCTGCAGCTAATATCTGCTTCTAATCTAAACAGGCCAAATTCAGTCCTTTGAGTTCATCTGAAAACACTGCAGCTCATTAATAATAATCACATTCTTCACAGTCATGACAGCGACGTGACTGAAAAAGTAAAACTGAATGATGTATAATTTATTGAAACCTCCAAAGACACACACACATACATAAGAGTCACATCCTTGAACAAGCATCCAACTGTCCACACACAGAGCCTCTGTCCCAAAACAGACACCACATGTGTTTATCTTGCTAATTAATGCTGCAGTTAGTGACTAAAAAGGGGAAAAAACTGAGGAAAATAGTCGAATATCAAAAATGTAGCCGGCTGTTAAACACTGACTGGTCAGCTGAGCTCTGAAGTCTGACGAACCTGAGCCGGTTTTTACTAAGTTTCATGGAGTTAATCTGTGACATTTGTCTTTATTCCAGGGGTAAAAGTCAAACGCTTTAAAATAATCTTAATGAAAGCAGTGGCTGGATCAAATGGCACACAATTACACTCATCATATGCAGTTTAGCCGCTCGCTGCTTTTTAACGACGTACCTGAGGTGATAAAATGGAGCGTGACTTGTGTTTGAGCCGCACCTTCAGAGAAAGGATGAACGCAGTCTCAATCAAAGCCGTGTTGATTGATTGGAGGGTTAACAGTGGGAAGGACCCAGTCACAGCTGAACTGAGCCACGTTACATGAACGTCTCTGAAAACTGGAAGTTGGACTCAGTCCAACTGATGCCTCAAACACAGCTGTAACTGGCTGAACAGCCTAACGCGTGTCCGCCCCTCTAACTGTTGATTACTGCTCCACTCACCAACATCTCTGTTAAAGCTCAGTTTAACCTGCATCAGCTGCTCACACAGGAAGTCCCGCCTGCTCCTTATCTACGACGAGTGGAGGGGCGGCCGCAGTTTCACCTACTGATAACACAACGTGGTGGATCCATTGTGATCAGATGGAGCGTGCTCCGTCATTACTGCATCCCCACTACCAGATAATGTCTACGCTGATCTGATAGGGTATGGACGTCCTTTATTCAGACAGATACTGGACTGTCAGTGCTCAGCAGGCGAGATAAGAGGACGGTGGGCAGCTGCCGTGTGTGTGTGTGTGTGTATGTGTGTGTGTGTGTGTGTGTGTGTGTGGGCGTGCAGCTTTTGCTCAGCTCAGGTTTTTTTGTGCATTTGTTTTAATTATTGTGTTCCCTCACAGATGTCTTCTTTATATCAGCCTCTGATATAGAACCAAGGAGGTACAACAAGGCATAAATTCCACCTCTCATAACTGTGAAGATGAAGAATTTACTGAACTATTCTGTTTTCAAAATGATTTAAAGTCGATCACTTACCTTTCTGTCATCTGGTTGCCAGATCAGTCCTTCCTGACACCTGAAACAAGAACAAAACTGATCATCAGGTTGACTGTCGAACGACAAGGCTGGCCGAGAATAAAAAAAGATTAAACCAACAACAGCACTTTGACTTCCTGTCTGTGGCTCTCAGCTAACAGCTCATTGGCTGAGTCTTTTTAAAAAGACTCAGTACCTTCCTAAACCAGCTGCTCACCCTAGTTTTCTGCAAGCTTTACTCATACAGGAGGAAACAGTGCAGTTGTTGGGGACTATTTTCTGTGGCGGATTAATCCACAGTTGGTGCTCTGGTGAGTGTTTGTGGAAGCGGGATGATGAATGTGATTGAGTCAAAATAAACTGCAGTGTGTGTATTTGTCGTAAAGAGAGATGTCAGCCAGTGCGACAGTGTGGCTCATTGATGGAGCTCTTCGGCACCGAGGAAGAAGATACATCAGGCTTTAGAATAAAAAAAACAGCATTCAAACGGTCTAAAACTAATTCGACTACGAGTCTTTACAGCATCTCTCAAATATTTTTATTACAGCACTTAGAGAGAGGAAGAGCAGAGGAGGGAGATGACACGCAGAGGAAATCATGAGTCAGATTTGATGTTGCGAGAATATAGTTGAACCCACTGAGTCATCACGACACCAATTCTCCTTCCATCTTCCAGCATTTGTTGCCAAACTGCATCTCTTTGCAATGAAGAAACGCTGAAGCCGAGTGACTCTGAGGCAAAGGGATTCATTTTAAAGACGCAGAGGCAGCTGACAAATGCATGTCATCACGGAGGAGAAGGAATGAATGGAGGCAGAAACAGCAGAATAAATTACAGGGATGAGTTTTGTTCCATCCAGGCGCCTCTGTATCTGATAGATGACTTAGAAACGTTAGGGGGGGAGATGGAGCGTGATTCGAGGAGACAGAGAGCAAAGACGCCGAGAGAGAGCAATTCAGAAAATGGGGAAAAAATAGATTGATCAATCAGCTTTGAATGCAGAGCTGCTCTTTGAGCTGTTTCCCCCCTCTCCCCTCATCTCTCCATCATCCTCCTCTCTGTTCCCCTCTTCCCTTTTCTTTGCATAACTTATTGTGAAGGAAATCTCATCAGGCAGTGCAGATTATCAGAACCTTCTCGGGCTCTCTACCTCTGAATTAAATCTGACAACTTGAGATTTAAAAGCCAGCCGCTCACTTTGATCTGGAGATAACATGGCAAACATCGCATGGCCACCCCACATGTGTCTGCATGTCCGTGTGCCTGAGAGAAGACACACAGGTTCTGGATTTGGCAGGAAGCCATGTTGGGATCTGGACTTAAAGGACCGGGCAAACGTTAGCTAAAGGTTAAGTTCAGCATTTAGCGTTTACTTGCATTCAGATTAAGAAGTAGCTGAAGGGCATACGGTGGAGCAGAGGTACAGGATGTGTTTGTCACTCAGCATCAAAGCATCATGTTCCAGCATCTGACGGCTCCAGCTGTCTCTGCCTGCTGCAGGAAGTCGATCTTATCTGGATCAGCGCCCGCAGTGCTTCCCAGTGACCCGCGATGGAGGGTCCCATGTTTCACTTTGAGCTCAATCAATTATGAAGGTAAACACAAGCTGCAGTTAGCTTGCTAATGACCATCCTCGGCGGTTTTATGATGTCATAACTGAGCAACAGGACGACAGACAAAGACGGAGGTTCAGTCAGCAGCGTCAAACATGAACGCTTCAGGATCCGACTGATCACCACGTCCTCAACAAAGCACGACGTTTAGAGATCTCCACTGAGCCAAACTTACACATAACATGAGCTGCAACGTACAGGCCAGAGTACACACAGCGACAACTGCTGCTTACAGACGAACACAGACAGGAAGCTTTGTATGTTCAGAGCGCCGTTTGACAGTCTGCACACACCTTCTCACTCAGTGGCTGTTGTTTTTATTATTTTCTACACTGCAGATTAATACTGAAGACATCAAACCACGAAAGAACACACGTGCAATTATGAGGTGAACAGGAAAAGTTTTAATAAAGCAATTTTGCTCTGATGTCGTTTTTTTTTTTTCTCAACCAGCTCCGTGAGATGACTACATGGCAGCAGCAGCATCTTCCTGTGTGTGCATGTGTGTATTTCACGCTTGTGTGTAAAAAAAAAAACAAAAAAACAAACAAACAGTGGAATGGAAAATTGAATTTTGCCCGAGGAGATTAATAAAGTAATTCTTCTCCTTCTTCTCCTCCTCCTCCTCCTGAACTTTGTGTCAAACACAGCTCTCTGCAGGACTTGGACTCTCACTCTGTTTTCTGTCATTGTAAATTGAATGTGCAGACATATGTTGGTCGAACAGTACAAGTTAGTTATAGGCTAAAGCCATTAAACAACACGCTCTGGAGCCTGTTCACGAACATTAGCATGGCAGTAAATACGCTCACTGTCTGTGAGACCTGGCCCTCACGTCAGAGCACAGCTGATCCTCACTGTAGGAAGGAAGCAGTGGCTGTCTGATCGAATCATCTGTAGACCATCCAGACAAGCATTCACTGCCATTACTCCATTATGAGTTCCTCCTCTGTGTGCCTTCGTTAAGGCTCAGGCCCTTTTAAAGATGACTGCAGAGACAAGCAGGGCTGGCTCTGAAAAGTTCAAGCACACTTTGATGCTAAGTGAAAGGAGAGAGCTGGGAGGAGGTATGGATTCAAGGGAAGGCTAATAGTCTATTATTGTGTGGTTTCCCTTTTAAAAGTTGGTATATGGGCTAATGGCATGCAGCAGGGAAAGTATTTATGCTGATGATGGTGTATAGTTTGAAGTATAAGTAAAGAAGTAAACAAGAGAAGTGCTGAGGCATGAATGCATTAGCATTTAAACCAGCAGTGAGGCAGGCCAGGTATACACACAGCATGTATTCAATGAACTCATCACATCCATACGAACGTCCACACAATGTGAGCACCGCTGCCAGGCGGACACAGCTGAGACGTTACACCGACATGTGGTTCCATGCTGGGAAATAAAGGGGTCGACGACACACACAGCAACCTTCAGCGACACACAGAAAGAAGTTTGCAGCAGGCCTCATCGCAGAGAAATCACCGCTCGGCAGCAAAGAGCATGTGAAAAACCACACAAGAGCAATTGAATATTTCATATCTGCCTGCAGGTGATTGTAAAACACACTTCACCCTTTCACGAAAGCGCTTAGGCGCAGAACGCATCCCAAAGGCTTCAGCTGGAGGTATTTTTAGATTTAACGTAGAAGTGACGAACAGAGTGAAACAGAAGCATTACTGCACGAGATGACAGCCACTGCATGTAACGGTCACAAAGAGAAAGGTCAGAGGTCACAGTGCGACATCAGATGGCAGGAAAAGTTACGGCGGTCCAGAAAAGATCATGTAAGAAAGGTATTTGGAAGTAACAGACGAAGGTGTTTCCAGCTGTGTTCTTTGTATTTTCGTCTGGTTTTGATGGTGAAGTAAGGGATTTTTGAAAGGAATCACAAGTACGTTGTTTGTGTTTTTTATGCTTATTTAATCATTTAGCAGTTCACTGTATGGTCAACAAGGACACAAAATGTCCAGAAAACCCAAACTTTGTGCTAAGAGAGGCTAAAAGGTTCAGTAGATGCAGTTTAACTCCTGCCTCAAAGTGTCTGATGTACAAACAAGACATAAAACAGACAAAGTCCTGTGTGTAACTGCAGGAAACATTCGTTCTGCTTCCCCACCAAAAGCCCTGCCTCGCTAAATGAAGGGTAAATAAATTCCTTTAAAGACCTGCATAATATGACGGAGGGCCACAACTGTGACTCATTACAATTACCATCCTGCCACAGCAGCACTGCTGCAGCTCATTAACCCCCTCACATCTCCACTGCACCTCTCCTGCTGATTATCTCTGGATGGCAGCGAAGCACGCACACGCCTTCACGTGTACAGCTGCACATCCACTCTCATCATATCATACTGCCTGTTTACTGGTGTTCACTTCATCAGTGAAAACTAGGACTAAATGATGCAGGACTAGGACTAAAGAAACAAACAGCTGGCAACATTAAATTGTTTATGTGGGTGTCGTAATTTCCCAGAGGCCAATGTGATGTATTCAAACTGCTTCTTTTATCCAACCAACAGTGCAAAAATCTAGTTTTTGCTCAATAAATTGCCTGAACAATTAATCCATTATCAAGATCACTGTTTATTTTCATGTTAATGCATCAAACTGATTGGCTAATTGTTTCAGCTCTTTGTTAGTATTGCTAGAAACATCTTGGGCTTAAGTGCAAGAACGTTTTTTCAAAATTTTATCATTTTTATTGAGTCAATCCATTTGGATAATGGTCAAAAAGACTACGGATTTCATCCTTTTGAATATTCAGCACGATGCAGTAGAAGTGTAAAGAAAATGACTGATGCTGAATCAACTTGAAATAGATCAACACGCTGCAAATTTTCCCAAAAGGTGGAACCTGGAACACTGAAAATACAGCAAAGATCAGGACGCATCTGGGTTTTATTCAAGGCCAATAAAATAACATGTAATCAGGTAATTAAGGTCACATCTCCTCTGATTGGACCAGCAGGAAACTGAGGCAGACAAGGCTCAGACAGTTCATCCATATTCATTCATTCATTTTTGATTTCAATTACTGCTGTAGAAGCTGTATGTATGAGTAATGTATGTGAATTCATGAGCTAAGTCCATAATGATAACTAGATACTGAACTCGGAAAAGCTCTCAGATCTCCACCAAGGAGGCAGTCAGTGCTCATAACAAAAACCCAGTTTAACTCCCAATGAGTGGTCTCAACAAACAAACAAAAACTCCTCTTCAGGATCCCAGGAAGCATCAAAAGTGCTCACTTTCACCAGTAAAAACGTGTGGCCCAGGTGACAAGTTATGGGCTGGGTCCGGATCGGTGCGCCGTTCGGCCTGAATGTGGACCGAGGTCCGGCCTCTCTGGCAGAGATGATTACAGTCTCCAATATGTAGCCTTGAATTAAACTGTTTTATCTTACTGTTGCTGCTGTGTAGTGAAAATATCACCTGGACAGGTAACAAGAGCATGAATATTCAGCGCAGTAATGAAGCTTTGTGGACTGAACAGGTGGGAGAGGACAGGTGCAGAATGTCTGCGACCACATTAAAAGCTCGTTTTTTACTGTTTCAGCACGCAGATGGACATAAAAACATGTTCATTAAAAGCATGATGGATTTCAGCTGTAAACCTGTCTGTGAATCCAGATTCAACGCGAGCAGCAGTTTATGAGTGCAGAACAAACTGCAGAAGGCCGAGTCCCACTGAACATGAACGCATCCACAACATGTCACAGGCTGGACTGCGTTCATGCAGCCTGCCTGTAGATGTTACAGCCTCTTCCTCCACACACACCTCACAAGCCTTTGTGCCTCCTTTCCCGTCCAAACTGTCCTCTCTCTGAGGACAGAAACAAAAACTGTCCTCTCTCCGAGGACAGTTTGCAGCTCTGAATGCAACATGACTGTAAACAGACCTCGCCAGTGTCTCCCTCCCTTTCTTTCTGCACGCTCTTTTCATCGCACACCTTTCACAATGCCTCTGTTGGCTCACCTCTGTGGACCCCCGCCCCCCCCCCATCTCAACATGCATCTCCTGAACACACGTGTCACGTAACTCTCCCTCGCCCTCTCTCCATTTCCTCTCTGCATGTCGCACTCTCTCTGACATGAGAAGTCCATTCCAGTGTCTCTGTGGCTGCTGACACTGTGCTCCATGACACTCGCCATCAGTGTACCCACACGAGAGGTACAGCCTGTTAACCTGAACGGTGTGTGTGTGTGTGTGTGTGTGTGTGTGTGTGTGTGTGTGTGTGTGTGTGTGTGTGTGTGTGTGTGTGTGTGTGTGTGTGAGGGACAGACAGGTAAGCTGTGAGAGTCTTTGTTGGTTGGTCTGAATGTCCTCTCTGTGTGCATGCTAGTGTATCTGTGTGTGCTCCTGTGTGTGTGTGAGTCAGGGTAAGTGGTGCATGCCTTAGGTGTGTTTTGAGAGCATCCATGCATTCATGAGCCTGTGTGTGTGTGTGTGTGTGTGTGTGTGTGTGTGTGTGTGTGTGTGTGTGTGTGTGTGTGTGTGTGTCAGATTGGTTCTGTTGATTTCTGCCATCTCTTCTTCATGAATGATTCAAAGAGCTTCAAATAGGAAATTGTCTCTCTGACCAGCCCCCACTTTCCATCTCTCTCTCTCTAACACACACAAACACAAACACACACACAAACACACACACTGAAACTCTCCATCTCCCTTGGCATATGCCACTTTGGGAGTGTGTATGAATGTGTTTGTGGAGCGTCTGTGTGTCTGTATGCATCTGTGTGTCAGTGAGCCTCCTCCATGCTCTCAAGCATGCATATGTGATCATACGTGTGTGTGTGTGTGTGTGTGTGTGTGTGTGTGTGTGTGTGTGTGTGTGTGTGTGTGTGTGTGTGTAGCTGATCGGAGGCCGCCTGAGGCTGTGGCTGGATCAGATCGAGTTGGCGGTGCAGAGCAGAGAGCAGCGATCAGGAGGAGATGCTCAGCCTTAATCTGATTGCGGCTCCAAACTCTGCACACTCGACTGGCGGAGAACCACTGAGGGGAAGTCTGGGACCACAGACAAACACACACACCTACACAAACACAAACACACACACACACCTGAAAAATCCAGATAAAGGTGCTGTCTACCAAAACATTACACGGGACAAAACTATGCCTGACGCTGTGTTAGCATCAACAGTTCATATGATGTTCAAGCTCCAGTGAAATGAAACAGAAGACCAACAAAACTTCAGAACATTTTCTGTGTTTGTATTTCTTTAAATACCTAAAAGATTAATTGATTATAATAGCTGTTGTGGGGTTGTGTAGCCCCACTATGTAACAGCATCAATCTCTGAACCGTCCATCCGTCCATTAGTTTGCTTAATAAACATCCTTGGAGACAACACTGCAATACTCCATCATCAGAAGAGCACAGAAAATGTTTTAGACATTTGGAGAAAATGAGAGCTGAATCAGACAGTTCAGAAAAGTGTACAAGGTGTACACGACACACATGGCGTGCTGTACCAATGCTGCCAGTCCTTGTGGGCTTGAAACCACCTTGAGTGTGTGACACTTGAATCAAAGGTCGGCTCAAAACAATGAATATATTTTCTGTTCTAATGAGACTGGAGGGTCCCTGAGAAATAAGCATGTCTACTGCCTATATCACTATAAATAATAGAAGTCCTGCCGCAGGGATTGGAACTGATATGGCTTTTAAAATAATGCGGTTTCTCGCGGTTATCACGAGTTGAACGTCTGGATTCCTTCACAGTGTGACACTGCACCGTCACTGTACAATAAAACCCAAATCCATCAGCCCCCACGTGATCCACAGTCCACAACACACCAGTGTGCAGCTTGTACAAACTTTAACATGTAAATCAAAACACATCTGACCTTTCCATCCAGTTATTCCTCAGTAACAAATGTCACCCTCTTCAGATTAAATATGACTGAGTATAAACGGCTTTAATGAAGTTGTTGTGCAGCATGGAGGTCGCGCTGCTTTTACTGGACATCCAATTAAGTCACAACTGAGCGATAAAGTGCATTAAAATACACTCAACATGCCTGGAACACAAATCCAACCGAGGTGTTTGACGCAAACTGGAACTATTCACAGTTTGTGAAATCATGGCACAGTTAAAAGAAATGTTCATATTATAATAATTATTCGCCCCGATCCACGACCCTGGATGGCTATAAGAAAGAAGTCTTCAGTCACGTAGGCACTCATAAACTCTGTCTGATAGCATGAGCTGGCCAGAGGGAAGGCAAACATGACTTAATCTGCTGCAAACAAGTGATTTCTCAGTGCAAGTAAAATCAAGGATGGAGCAGGATTAGCTCCTCATTAACAGACTGGAGCGCAGCCATCAAAGCAGTCAGTGGTCCCACATCTGCAATGTAACAAGATTTCTGTCCTTGTGATGAATATGTTATGAATGCCTGAGTAATTGAAAGGTTTGGTAAATAATTGTTAAGTGTACACACACACACACACACACACACACACACACACACACACACACACACACACACACACACACACACACACACACACACACACACACACACACACACACACACACACACACACACACACACACACACACACACACACACACACACACACACACACACACAGTTAAGGTACGGCAGCCAGGATGTGCCAATCAAGAGATGAATGTGATCAAACTTTGTGCTCTGCTGAACGAACGCTGACCCGTGTGGCTGCTGCATCATATGGCAGATGATGGAAACTACAAGTAGATCTTGAAACAAAGTGGAAAACACAGAAGTACTGAGCAGCTCGGTGTGTTTGGTTTGCAGGAAAACACCCACAAGCTTCCCTCAGGAATACTGCGGCTGCACAGCGACTACAATAACAACATGTTTTTACAATATACGAATAATAATAATATACGTAAAGAGTAATGCAGAACAGGACATGGCAAGAAAAACAGTAATTAACCCACAGCCCAGCAGAGCTGGCTCATCTCTGTGTACTGTCCTGGTGGGTTTTAAATGCTGTCAGAGGTCACGGGGTCAGCATGAACACAGGCAACAACAGGCCACTGCTGCTCAGAGGAGAACCACCCGGAGGGAGCAGGCGAGGAGGAGTGTGAGCGTCCACACAGGGAACGAAGACACAGAGAGAAGACAGTCTGGACGGGGAGCTGAGACGGATTCAAAAGGCAGGAGCAGGAGCAGGAAGTTCTTTTTTCTCCTGGTAACTAATGGTGTGTGTCACATTTAAATCTAAGACATGTTACCAAAACAGGGCCACACTGGCGAAAGCCTCAGGGAGGCAACAGAAACATTAAAATTGCTTTGCTGCCCATATTTTAGCTTAATATGCCATATGGTGGGCCGTTTCTCCTCCTCCATTAGACCCTGATGAATATTGTGCTCACTAAAATACATCCATTACACAACGCCGCTGAAACACTTCCCATTTATTTCATTTAAAAAAGGTGCCTTTTTATTTCTATTAGCATTTTGTTTTCATTTCTCAGCCACACACTGCAGCGTTTGTCTGTTTTCCCTGCAGCCTCGCTGTGCGCTGATTGAGTTACAAGCTTTCGGTTACAGCGCTGATGTTTGGCTTTAGGGGCCAACTCAGGTGCAACAGTGTCCTAATCTACCTGTGCAAAGATCAAAGCAACAACAAAACTCGCTTGTGTTGACCTGCGGCGCCGCTACAGCTCGGTGTTCCTGTCTCGCGCTACAAAGTCAGGAGCGAGAGGGAGGGGGAGCGATGGCCGCCAAGCGCAACTCAAGGTGAAGTTTTAAAAGGAAACCAGCGCAGAGGATGTAGGTGACCCCCGCCTTTCCTCTGCTTTCCAGCCACAGAATGAACTAGAACAAAGGACAAACCCACCGACGTCGGCCCTGGAAGAACGCTGGACTGAAGCACTTCATTTCCACAAGTACACGAAAATCAGCAGCTGGACTTAAATAAGCCTCCAGCCTGGATTATTCCTTCTTTCAGGGAAAAATACGACCTTTAAGCTAATGACCACCACTACAGACTGCAGCTCCAAGCATGAGCAATGAGATGCTGCTGCTCCCAATTCCACTAAGGAAGCATACACGTGTCACCGTGTACTATTTGTGCCGTTTGCATAAACAAAATCACGGTACTTTACTATTTTCTCTGATTAACTTCAGCCTAAAGGCACATTCAGTCACAATCTGGCCACAGCAGACACACACCCACACAAGCAGGCAGAGAAGACAGCGACCGTCATTAAGAGCGAGCAGACCTGCAGCAACTTCAGCATATGTTGGTGCATATATTTATGTTATTATGACAGAAAATAATGTGAAGGAAACGCAAAAACACTTTTCTTACTCTTCATGAAGTTTCCAAGGATTTAATACTTGTAATGGTTTTTTTTCTCTGATCTGCTGCTGAACCACCATCTGTCAGTCACACACACACACACACACACACACACACACACACACACACACACACACACACACACACACACACACATATATTTTTCCTTATTAAACAGCAAAGCCAATACTTTTATACTCTACTGTAAATAAAAAGAAATACAAAGATAAAAATACAGAAAATGGACAACAAGGAGAATAAAGAGCACAATTAAAATGCACGTCACAGTCTTTGTTGTGGGCTTCTGACCTGACAGGAGAGCCCGAGGCCCCGTGTGACATCTCTGCCGGAGCTACGCCTCAACTAGCTAAATCCTGCTACTTATTGGAAGATCCCTACGCTCCCTCTAACACATCCTCCTCCTCCTCCTCCTCCTCCTGCTCCTCCTGCTCCTCCTGCTCCTCCACCCTCACCTGGATCTGCACACAACGGCTGCACTCAAACAACAGAACCACTGCAGTTTTTCCTCTCTACTGTATATGGAACTGATTTGTCCTCCTCCTCCTCCTCCTCCTCCTCCTCCTCCTCCTCCTCCTCTTTTGACTGGAAAGTCATGTGACAGGGTCTACCGAAGGGCAGCAACACTGGAGCTGGAAGAAAATCTTGAATGCACGGCTGTAAATAATGATTATTTAGGAATTAAGCAATGATGGAACGTGTATAAAATCTCTTATGAAACAGCAACAAATACCCAGAATATTTCTTAAAGCCCAAGGTCGCATCTTCGGACTCCAAAGATATTCAACTTACAAAACAGAGGAAAGCCTTTGAGAAGCTGGAAATCTCTTTTTTGACAGAGTTCAGGACATAATGGCACGAACCAACACGCTGAAATCACTTAATCATTAAATCACAGAGCTGCAAATCCATCTTCCATCCATCCTTCTTTTGCTTTCAATGATCGAAATTGAAAGTTCATTTCACTTATTCGCCACACATACAGCGAGAAGTGACTCAAAGTTAGAGCTGAGATGAACAATGGACTGAGAGTAACTGTTTTTGTCATTTCTTAAGTAAAAATGCCGTTTTCAGTCTATGTGCCGCCCAACAGAGAGAAACGTCACAAAGAGAAAGGTACACAGTTGCTTCCATGTTTGCTGACAGACTGCAGAGTTCACTGGCTGCTAAAACTGCATAATTCGAGTCAGTTTCAGACACAAAAACAGCAGAATAGACAATAGAAAACACGTTGACCAGAGAAAAGTGAAGTGCACAGCAGCGTCTGGCTGGCAGCCGGTGTGAAATTTCCCACCCTGGTTTGCATACAATGCTTTTATTCTCCTGGAGACAAACCCGGTCACAGTTTGACAACATTACAATCATCCACAGGGCGCTGACAGGATTACCATACTCACTGTTCTACTCCGACACTTACATCACGGCACTCTGTGATATTATATGAGATCAAACTCTGTGCTAATACAAACAGAGGATATCAAATGTGTGTCTGCTAACTGCTGCCAAATGTGATGCGGCGCTTGTTTGGAGACAGCGGACCAAAGACAAAACGGTGCTGAAGCGGCGTTTTGTGTCGGCTGCTGGAAAACTTAATTCTGTTCTGGAACCGACGAGGAGAGAGGTGGAGACGAAGAGAGGAGGAGGAGGAGGAGGAGGAAAGGGGAGGGGAGGATGAAAAGTAAAAGAAAGCATGAGAGAGGAAACAAGGAGAGGAGGGAGGATGAGGAGCAAGGAGACGCAGCGCAGTGACCTCCAGGCCTGAGAGCTGGACGTAACATGCAGATTGTTTAAAGTGTTTGATTGGATGTATTTCCAGATCACAGCCTGAACTGAGGACGGATGAGACGAGGGCAGAGGCTCAGAAAGCAACTGAAGAGTCCTGGTTAGCTCACAAGCAGCCCCAAGGCCCTCTGGGTAATATGAGCAGTCTTGCACAAAGCAGATGCTGCCGGGGGACCTGCCTCACCCGCCTCACCCCCGCTCCCCTCTATCCCCAGTCAATGAGCCAAATCAATGCCCATTTGTCCCCTCACCTCCCCTCCCTTTCCCATCAGCCTCTTTTTTATTTTGTCCCTCCTCTGTCTCTTTCTCTGCTGTTATCCATCATCCCTGCACTCTCTTCCTTCTCTGTATATCAGCCTCTTGTACTCTTCCTCCTCCCTCATTTCTCCTCCTCTTACTCACAGTGCCTCCCAGTGACAGATGCTGATGTTTTTAGAAATGTCGGAGTTGGCAGAGGTTACTTAAACTTTTTATTTGTCCTAACCTGACATTTAAAAGCAAAAAACACAAAATTATTATCCATTTTTATTTTGTTTTACTGCTTTTAACATTTCTATTGTACGTGACCTCAGAATAAAAGTTGTCAGCTTAAACCACTTAAATGCCAAAGAAAGTGTGTAATCTACTTTTTCTACTTGAAATAATGGTTCTCTTTACTTCCTTTCCTCCTTTAAACTCTCTCGCTTCCTTCCTCTGTTTTACTTCCTTTATCCTTCTCCATAATTCAAGTTTTGATGCTTCTCACTTTCGATCTTTTCCTCATTTTTCTACTTCCTTTTCTCTCTGTCTTCTTCCACCTCCTCTCCTTCCCTGCAGGTGACCTTTAACCTTTCCTCCTCTCCAGCTCTCTCCTCCCTCCACCTTCCCTCAGTGTTGTGTCTTTGCTAGCCTAGCCTCGGCCACGCAGGCGCCTCGCAGCGCTCCCCCCCTCGGCAGACAGGAGGTGTCAGTGAGCAGAAAGGGGGAAAGTAAGTAAGAGAAGGAGGCAATGGAGGGTGAGAGACGAGGGGAGGGAGGGTTGATGTTATGACAGGAACAATGAAATACAAGACAGGATGAGAGGCGACAAGAGAGATGAGAGGAGGAAGATGGCAGAACGTCGCTTTATGCTGAGATACAGAAACCTGAGGCGATCGTCTGGGGCTGCGAGGAGGAGGAGGAGGAGATGGAAGACGGGATGACAGAGGAGTACATGACGGGTGAGAGGGGTTAAAGAGAAAATGAGAGTAGACAGAGAACAGGTAAAGAGGTTGAAATCGACCGACCCTCAACCAGAATCAGCAGACATTTGCACTAAACAGCAGATTGGTGACTCACCCACCTGAACGCTGCAAATTGATCTGCCAGACAGAAAATGTGTGTTTGCATCAACTCTTACTCACTAAACGGCGCTCTGCCAGCGCGCCGCACACCATTAAGTCATTAAGCAATTTTCTTGTTCAAATAACAGCACAGCTCATCTGGAAATGTGTAGAGGAAGAGATACGGAGGGCAGAGGAGGCTTCAGATACAGATGCTGAACGAGCGGGTGGTCATCCAGAGGTGAGGAAGACGAGAGAAGAAGAAGAGGGTCAAAGGAAAGGAGCACGAAGAGACGATGAGAAATGTGACAAAACCTCGTTAGTTAGTCTTTAAATGTGCAGATATTAACTGTAACATGTCCAAGCAGCTTTGCCCTGTAAGTTCTGCAAAGCCACTGTAGCATCATTCACCTGTCGAAAAATAATCATCAGACATTTTACATCATTCAAATGACCGAGACTTTGGGTTTTCACATCATCTCGAGCTACAGCCAGCTGAGATGTAAAAAGCTCAGTATTGACCAGGAGACAATCACAGAAAATAAATACAAATAACAGAGTTTTTATCTTCAAGCTCAGCTGAAGAGCAACTACTTGAATACGTGGCTTTAGACATGATGTGAAGCACAGGGAAGACCAGGGACAGTCCAGTGAGCGCTGACTCACTCGGGTTTGTCTCTGAAGGAAAGCAAACCGGCTGAGCTGTGAGTCAGGTGGACATTCCATCACCTCACTTCAGGTACACAATTTACAGCTCCTAGTCTCCATCTTCCATCAACAAATCAAGGACAACAGTCTCACCCCGATGACAGCAAAACTACCAAAATGGCCGACACCACACACCATTCAGAAAGCAGCTCAAAACAGGGTGGAACAATCTAGAACAAGGATTTAGTTCAAATGAACAGGAATGTTTGTGTTCAGCCACCTGAATGAGTCTAAAAACAATATGAAACAAACCTAAAGTAAGTTTCCGGCGAGCGTGGGCCGCCGCTGTCCTCTGACTGGCTGAGGGGGAGTTTCCAGCAGCGTCTTATCACAGCGAGGCCAGAATCAATTTTCAATGGCAGACTGGAGAGACAGAGAGGGAGCGGGTGGACAGAGGAGGGAAGGAAAGCAGCCAGAGAGAAAAGGAGATGCTGGAGCGCCGAGCGTGGCGAATCGACAAAATGGTGACAGCGGAGGATACGCCGCTCGTCTCCACACTTCCTCCAAAGGCCTCTTTCATTTCATTTTACTGGGTCACATTCACATCAAAGCATCTCTGTCTGTTTGGGAGTGTGTGGGTGAGTGCTGTGTGTGTGCGGAGTAAATGCAAGCTGAAGTGCATAGAAATGGCCAAGTGTGTGTGTGTGTGTGTGTGTGTGTGTGTGTGTGTGTGTGTGTGCCCTCATTATGGAGCAACAGTTGTATGGAGCGCAGTGCTGCTGCTAAAACGACCATTATGAGAGAAAACCTTCGCTGTTTTGCAGTGTAAACAACAATCCAGGCAGCAAAAAATCCGATTATCAGGACGGTTTACAGCAGGAACATCCTCACGTTAGCAAACATTTCCCAAGCAGCGGCTAGCTGCGGTTAGCTGCGGTTAGCTGCGGTTAGCTGCGGCTAGCTACGGCTAGCTACGGTTAGCCACTTTTAACGTTTCCGCCATCCCCATATGTTCCGACTGTCCGCGCGCGGGCTGTGTATTCAAACAAGTGCTATGTTGACAGTTAGACTCGCATTAAACACCTTTACAAAGCTCCTGATTTATGCGAACCGCTTCAAGTTAAAACCACAGCAGCAGGCTCAAGAAACGCCAACAACAGACAGCCGTTTTTAAAACTGATGTGACATTGAGGTAACTCACCTATTACATCTCTGTGTGATCCACAGATCATTACACTCCGACAAAAACGGCCTGAAAACATCCACAAAGGTCCACAAGATCCACTGCAGTAAAGATATTTAGTCCAAAACATGATAATAATCCACAGAAAGACGTTTTTTCCTTTTCAAATGAGCAGAAATTTAGCTCCTCTTCCGCTTGCCTTCTCCGTTTTCCCGCGCATAAAACTTCCGGAAACATATAAACTGACGTCACTTTCTTCAGTTACTCTCACCTTTCAGATTTCGCCTCACTTGACCAATCACGATCTACCAATTACAGCCTAACTACCAGAAAAGCCAGTAACAGTCTGAGTTGAATGAAGACCCGCCTTCTCTTCTCATGTGGGAAGATTGAACCAATCACAGCCAATTTGAAGACTGACACTTTGAATAGCCAATGAATTTCTGAATTTGTCCTTCTGCCACTTCAGTGCATTATTTTCAGCTCCATCCATCCATCCATTATCTATACCGCCTATCCCTTTCGGGGTTGCAGGGGGCTGGAGCCTATCCCAGCTTCAATGGGCGAGAGACGGGGTACACCCTGAACCGGTCGCCAGCCGATTGCAGGGCAACATGTAAGGACAAACAACCATTCACTCTCACACTCACACCTACGGACAATTTAGAGTCATCAATTAACCTAATGAGCATGTTTTTGGTCTGTGGGAGGAAGCCGGAGTACCTGGAGAGAACCCACGCATGCACGGGAAGAACATGCAAACTTCACACAGAAAGGCCCCGCCTGACCCGGGGATCGAACCGGCAACCTTCTTGCTGTGAGGCACCCGCACTACCTGCTGCGCCACCGTGCAGCCATTTTCAGCTCCAGACACCTCAAATCAAAGATTTCAGACAATTTGAAGTGCTAAATACAGTAAATGGCCTCAATATAAAGATATACAGAGAAAATATAGGTATAAACATCATAAATAACATAATGTATGTTGATGGCCCTGGTGGTATGGTTGATGGCGTTGGTGTGTGTGTGTGTGTGTGTGTGTGTGTGTGTGTGTGTGTGTGTGTGTGTGTGTGTGTGTCTATTTATGTCTATTTATGTAGACAGATATTCAAAGTAAATTGTCTTTTTTTGGAGAATGTCTAAATATGCCATCCGAGAAAACATGAAAATATATGTTCCTGTGGTATTGTTATCAGTTTTCATTGAACTTGGACTAGTGTACAGCTTCATGCTGTGGTCCCTTTGTGTTTTCCAGCTAATAAGTTCCAGATACAGACATCTGCAAGCATCTAGTTCCAAAGAAATATTTGTCTCTTCCAGTGTGTTTGTGCTGCGTTCAGTGTGCCATGTTTGAATCAGCTTAACGAGTGGATGAGTGTGCATCCTGTAACATACCTGCAGTTAGCATTTATGTTTTTATCAGCCGTAAGCATCATCTTTCTCCTCTGCACTGGCTGCCTCTTGTGAGGATTTTGCAAACGTTGACGCTGGGAGTGAAAAATGTTGTTACTGAATGTAATTCAGGGCTTCACAGAATCGTCCAATATAAACGGTCTCCCTCTCACAGCAGGGTTGAAAGCTCGCATCTCTGCGGTGCTGAATTTCTAAGAAGCTAACTGCATTACTCATGACGCAGGAGACCGCCAAAGGACGAGGGAGGCATTTTAAGCCAAATCTGAGCTAAAATATTGTCTCATGTCACCTGTTATCCTCAGAGAATCTGGTGTGTTTGCACTGCAGCCTTTTCTCAGCAGTAACAGAGATTTCCACTGATCCCCAGAAAACAACATGTCACAAACAATGAGCCACCTGTGCATGTGAGAGGGGAACACCTTCTGTGTGTGTGTGTGTGTGTGTGTGTGTGTGTGTGTGTGTGTGTGTGTGTGTGTGTGTGTGTGTGTGTTCTGTATATTATATGCAGCTGGGATATGACAGCATGTTCCAGGATGTATTCAGCCTCCAGGCTCACCCTTATTCATATTGAACACGTCTGCCTCTCTGTTCTGTCTTCTCTCTCTTCTCCACACGCAAGGCTGACCACCGCAAACGTGATCCACAAACAGTTGAAGTTATCATGTCGACATGAATGTGTGCGTCGGGCCCTGATCGGGATTATCGAGTGAATCACGAAGTCCCGCATGTTAATAATAACATGAGATTCGCTTTCTGTGAATCACAGCAGGAAGTGTGTGATTCACGGCCGCACAGAGCGCAGCTCAGCTGTGGAAACAATGAGAGCATCGTTTCTTCACTGTATGTAAAAATAAGCTTTAATTATTCAGGGTCGAGCACAGATGCTCTCGGTCAGTCACGCTCAGCTTCACACACAAAGCACATGCACACTCTGGTACAGTATGTATTTACACACTCACTCCACAAATGCAATTAAGACTCTTAAAGCAACATTGTTTCCTGTAAAGTTTGTTTACGTTGTGCTAATTTGCTTTGACAAATCCGTTTCTGAGCCGCAGAGTTTCTGCCTGGATAACACTCAGTGACAACAGCGATCAATCCAGGGGCCAGATGAATAAGACAAACCTCTGTGGGCACAGAAACACAGATATTCTCTCGGCAACAATTTTCATGACAAAATGAAATGTTTGTAACTGATCTGAAGTCAGCAGGACGTCATCTATCAGTGCCTTCAAAAACCTTTGTTGCAAAAATAAAACTTGCTCATAATTTAAATATGTCAGACTCTGCACGGTGCATCCTTCATAGACTCGACAAAAGCAAACAAGCAGGCGATAATGTTCAGATATCTCTCACTCAGGTTTCATTTCCACTTTGCATCGCAGTCAGTCGCTCTGTTAAACCTCTGTATGCTGGTCTGACATCAGGCGCACCCACTGAGCATCGACTTTTTCAATATTTAACCACGCTAAACATAAATCATCACCAAAAACTGATGGTGCCAGGAGCAGATATGACAGAAGTGTAATGAAGCGTGTTGAACAGTTTGCTGATACGTTCGATATGAACGTTTCCTCATCGTGTGAACAAACAACCACAGAACAGTTGCTTCATGCACAGGTTGGTGTTATCCTGACTCCTGTCTCACCTAATAAAGACACATGGCACATTGTGCAGCTCGCTCCCATAAGTGGAGTTTTCTCAGTTTCGGTGTTGAAACTTTAAAGGTGTGAATAATTTAATATCTTCTCTTCAATGCCTTTGTCTTATTTTTAGCCGTTTCTAAAGTTATTTGCAGCACATTTTGTATTTTTCCCTCTGAGCGTCTAATCTCTTCATAAAACATCACCACCAGCTGTCTCTGCCGCAAAGATTCATGGAAGACAGAAGAGGCGCGTGGGACGATCGAGACCATCATACATTTGTGATGATATATTAAACTGTAGGGAAATTTGCTGCTGCCCCGCTCTGCAGTGAGGTCAGAGGTCGTGGATCGTTAGGCTTCGGCTGAGGGCCTCTTCTGAAGCAGCTTGGATACCTGCTGACGTGGGTCTTTATCATCACGTAGGGGTCACCAGCTGACCTGCCGACCTCCGCCGTGTCTCTGAATCTACTGAAAGTCAGCGTGGAGTGAAGCTCACAGCTGCCGGATAATCGATGTCTTTAATTCAGCCCACTGACTGATGGGAAATAAAGAAGTCGCTGTCAGCAGTGCGGAGCTGCCACACTGCTACTGACACTCTCTATTGACTGCACATAGTGTGTGAGTGTGTGTGTGTGTGTGTGTGTGTGTGTGTGTGGGTGGGTGGGTGGGTGGGTGTGTGTGTGTGTGTGTGTGTGGGTGGGTGGGTGGGTGTGTGTGTGTGTGTGTGTGTGTGTGTGTGTGTGTGTGTGTGTGTGTGTGGGTGGGTGTGTGTGTGTGTGTGTGTGTGAGAGAGAGAGAGAGAGTATGTGTTTATTTACTGTAGGTTTATTTGTGATCATGTTTGTTTCCTTGGTAATTGTGTAAATGTGTGTGTGGAGACAGATGTTCCGTCAGTACAGATTACTGACACCTCCACATCTGGCCGACACTCACACAGCATTCGTCACCTCTCCAGAAAAGCGTCAGCAGAGTCACTGTTCAGACATCGGAGAATTAACCGTGTTTCTCATGTTTCGTGCAGCACAGCTGTATGAAATCTGAGGCGTCGGTGGAAGCGGCCTCTGACAGTCAGGAAGGCAAACTGAGAAAACAAAAGTTTTTTTCTGTCTTTGTTTTCGAACCTTCA
>NC_092064.1:28656445-28668945 GCF_039877785.1 Chaetodon trifascialis | reverse complement strand
TAGGGGGTCTTTTGGGTAAGAAGCTGGAGGGTGCATGTGTTATTCAGCAGACCTAAACACTACAAAAGACAGCCACGTTACGCTGATGAGCTCGTGTTTCTGTATCTCAGAACAAGAGAAGTGAACTGAAGAATTAACCCAAAGCCCAGTTTTCTCCTCCTCCTCCTCCATCCTCTCACTCCATCTGTCACCTCCCCTTCCCCTCCTCCCCTCTGTCCGAATCCGGCCCATGAAATAATCACTGCTATGCATTCTTTGGCGGTCGTTTCTTTGTGGGAGGAAACCATCAGCTCTCTTATCTCTGGCCAGTTTGGCTGGACTAGAAACAGTCATTCAAACCACGAGCCTGCGCTGCTGCTGCTGCTGCTGCTGCAGTATAATCTGTTCGGCTGAGAAGTTTCACTGTCTGTTCAAATCAACTATGAAAGAATGGATGATTAATCCAAATATGGCACCCCATTTATTTCTCCAAAAGAGTTTGTCATGCCCTCTCATGCACCTCCTGCCGTGGGACCCATAACACATGATTATTAGTGTCTTTCTCTGGCGGAGCTGGCTGACAGGCTGCACACAGTGTGGACTGACTCTGGGAGGCTGTGAGGTGTTCAGTGGCTGGAGTGGTTTGGGTCGTATGTCGTCTGTATGACACCAGGATCAGCCCACAGTGCTGTTCCTGAGGCCTCGACCACTCTGAGCTGCTAACAAAGGTTCGTGTCCCGAAGAAGAGTCAAATCAATAATTAGTTTACCAAAGGCCGTTCTTCTTCTCTGAGGTTTGGTGGCTCGCAGTAAAAGATGACAGAGCCGAATGTGACTGTAGCCGATAAACCTGTCTGAGCCCCGTCAGGTACCCGGCATTAACTTTTATCTGTGCTCGTTCAGTCCACTGTTCATTTCTGTGTCTTTATCTGCTTTCAAGGCCGGTGAGGACGAGAGTCTGTGCAGCCTGCACCGGGCTGCTGAAACTGTACGTAAAAAAGAAATCATCTTTCAGATGAACGTTAAATTAAACCAAATTCCTTTTTACTTTGTTGTCGAGTCTTTTTATTGAGCTAATGCTCGATGTTTTCAAACAAGCTAACAAGCTGCCGGGCTGCCTGGTGGAGGAGACCGGACACCTGTGCAGTCACATTACGTGATATGGGATTGTGGGTAATTAGAGACACAGGTCTGCGAGTGGGAGAAGTGTCTGCGCTCTCCCACCCACTTCACATCGGTCAATTTTAACGGTGTCTGGGTCAGTGGAGTGTGAAGGCTTTGCGGGGAGTCAATGGCTGCTTTTTGCCCTGGACTCATTGGAAAGTGATGCATGTATCGACCAGAAAAAAGCTTCACACTGATTAAATAAATTGAGTTTTCAGCGCCGTCTCACTCTGTCTGGCTGCAGCACTGAAGGCTGGTCACCAAACTGAACTGCAGGGGAGCTCACGGAGAGAGACGCTGCATCTATCAGCGACGGTTCATCTGCAGGGAAGACGAAACTGACTGAAAAGTGTCTGTGGCCATAAAATAAATGAGCAGTTTTTTCTGTATATGAGTGATTATCTGCCACATTCAACGCTTAAGTCAAGATTTTACTGTGACTGGAGACAGCTTTTCTTATTGCCATCAAATCCCATAAAAACACCCAAACTAACAGTCCAACACTGCAGCACCAAACGTCTGTTAATCTGCCACTGAAAAAGTCCAGTGAAAATACAGTTTCATCTTTAAAAAGGGACAGTAAGTAGCTGATTATCATATATGTAAATTGCATTTCAGGTTTATATAATGAATTTAAATTGAGTTTGACTTATTCAGCAGTTTGTCCTGTTTGAAACCAAAACCACCGACTTAAACTGTCAGAAAACACCAATAAAATGGTTTTATCTGTCTGTTGTTAGTCAGCGTGGAGTCGACTTTGTTGCGGTTGTGAGCATCAGCCCTGCTTTGAGTTCTGTCGAGGGGATGATCTTTTCGCTCACATTTGGAGGTGGATTGACCTTTGACCCTGGTGAAAACTGCAGCAGAGGTGGATGGAGGAGCTTCAGGGGGAATAAACGTGGAGGTGTTTCAGCTTCCTGACAGTCTGCTCACTCTGATCTGAACTTCTCCACATCACACATGAATGAGACATGAACGAAAAGACAAAGAAGCGTCTCTGTCCTCTCACTGTCCCCTTCACTCCTCCTGTCCTCTCCCTCCACCCTGTCGTCTCTCTTGGCCTCTCTCTCTTAATCCAGTAATTAATGTCAGTTTCTCTGCTGTAAATATTTGCTGTTTTTCTGTTGACATCATCGTAAATTGACTTTGGATCTTTGGGTTTTGGACTGTTGGTTGAGCAAAAGACATTTAGAGACGTTTAACTGGGGCTGAGCTCAGGACTCTGGGCAGACCAGTAAACCTCTTCCACACCAAACTGGGAGGACAAACACAAACAGTTCAGTCTGACATTGGAAGAAGATCATTGTTGCTGTAGCGTTAAGATTTCCCTCCGTTAGAAATATGAGACCAAAGCAGGAAACAAGAGATTCACATCTCCAGTGACCATCCTGCTCACTTAAAAGGTCAAATAACGGCGTTTAATATTCCACCACTGTGCACGTTTACGTCTGCATCTCAGGAGCTGCAGAAGGAGGAATCACTTAAGTTTTATTGTTTTCAAGGGCATGTTTAGCTGAATATTGGGAGCCACACGTACTAAATGACCACTGGACAACAGCCAGCTGCGGCATGCTTAAAGACTCCGGAGACGGAGTGGGCGGGAGCGCTCTGCTTATCCGTTAAAGACTGATTGAACAGGAGAACACTTTATTAGCCCCCGCGCCTCCATCTCACACACATTAACAGATCAGAGTATGGACTCAGGCTAATGTGGAAACACACTAAGGTGCAGTTTAACCCGGATGGTTGTCAAAAAAGAGATGAACAAGACCGCCGGCCACGGGAGACGAGTGTTATTGATCTGCTAACCTGACAAACAGCTCCACCTGTATCAGGGATGTCAGCGCACGGCTAATAGTTAGCATATCATGGGATCTCTCACCAACAGCCTGCTGACTGATGACCGGCAGCAGGGGAGTAAAGCCCGTTATATTGATCAGCTGAAAACATGAGCACTAATAACTTACGGCAGCCTCTGAGAGCTAAAAGCAGCGTTTGGAAATTTAATTTAAGCGACTTCGTTTGCTTACTGTGCAATAAAAGGTGTGGATATGCACCATTGATCTGAGGTCCATTAGACAATGTATGAACAGTTGCTTTTTCTCAGTTAAGGAGGTTTAACATCCTCTCGTGCTAATTGAAATTGATGAAGACAAACCACATGTATATTGCAAAGGTTTACGGTGCTATACAGATTATTTGTACCTTATGTCCCCTGATTTAACAGAAAACCACGGTGAGTCAAGTTTGTTTAGGTGCATTGGTCAGAAGAGGAAAGCCCAGCGGAGAACAATGTGAAGCGTGATGAAGAAACACCTCGAACATCTGGACTGTGTTGGTGCTGTTTGGTTCAGACTGAGGTGACTGATGGCTGCAGAGCTGGTGTTAATGGGGTAGTATTGATCTTCTCTGAGCTTTTAATGGACACAAATCGACTCACTAAACAGATCTAGAGTCAGCCGAGCCGAGCCGAGCCGAGCCGAGTCTTTATACTCTCGAGAACAACAGCGACGTCTTCCAGCTGATGATTCAGGGCCCCGTAAAATCAAAACCTAATTCTTTTCTCTTCCTTCAGCTTAGCTGCTGTGAAAAACAATTATAGGAAGATGCAGATTTTTACAAATCGCATCCACATTTCCACAATGTTGATTCTGTTCTTATTCGCAGTTTCAGTGATTCCGTCTGTTTTCTCACGGGGATCCACAGCTTTGTCCCCGAACATTTGAAAGTCTGATTCCTGTCTTCAGGAGACGAAAACAAAGACAACAATTGCTCAGGACACCTTTGGCAGGACAATTAAGAAAACTCAATAAAGCATTAACAGCGACACGTGTATCGGCTCAAAGCAACCAAAGCACGTTCCTCTCATGGTCATGTTTAAGTGTTTAGCTCAGGTTGGTGAAGGTCAAGAAAAATTCATGTTCTTGGTTAAATGTCAACAGTCGAACCGTCTCCACCGTACCAAAGTCTATCAGTCCATCACATCGTAATGAAGAAAACAAATTAGCATTAAATGTCATTTCTGGGAGACGTGTTTGGAGATGGACCGCCTCACCTGACCTGAGAACAGCTGGACTGAGCTTCAGAGCTCTGAGGAGCTGCTGAAGCTGACGTGGAAGCTAAAAACAACACTTTTGTTTTTTCTTCGTCTAATTCCTCCACTTCTCTGCGTAAATCAGCGCAGCACTTTGCCCCTGGCTTCACAGAATAATTACCATGTAATGAGGGGCCTCTGGAGACCGGGGCAGCGTAAGATAAATCACATGCTGCTCAGGTTTTTATGAGTCTTCCAAATGTGTCCCAGGGGTTTCCTCCATGAATTACGCTGCAAAAAATGACACGCCTAAATCATGTGCTTGAAAAAATAAATTGAATTTGATGATTTAGTCTTAATCTAATTTAAAATATCCAATATCATAAAATATGTGCACATCATTTAAGATTAATCCAAAAGGAAAGAGTTTTTATTGAAATTGGTTTTATCAATAGTTCACAAAAAGGTTTGAGGTGAATTATGTGAAATGCAGTGAAGCTTCTGTCTGTGAATTCACATCTGAGCAGAGATTTTAGTACAAAGGTCTTGAAAACAGTGAACGGCTGAGAGTCTTTTCCTGAGCGCGTCATTTTGTGCAGTGTGGGCGGTGCGGCTGGAGCCGGTGGGGTTTATTTTGGAGTGGAGTTATGAGATTTAATGCTGCTGTGGAGCAGACAAACATTTAAGAGCAAACACAGCTCTGCTGGAGAGCGTTCAGATGCCCGCAGCACAGAAAGGGCACCGCTGAAATCTACCAGATGATAAAAATACGAACCCCTCCAGCACCTTTAATTCTTTAATTTGGGACGGCCAAAATATCACAATTAGCTCCCGAAAGGTTAAACTCGTTCGGCTGCTGTTTTAATTTTAACACTGGAGGACCTCAGCTTTTCTCTTTGCCCCTCCATGACTTTCACAGATCCCCGAATAAAAGACTAATTACTTAAACACGCCGTCCTTTACGCTCACACATGACTCTGGATTCTCCTCAGCGATCTGTAACGCAGCTCTCTGTCACACCTGAAGCTGAAGGGTCTCCTTCACTTTCTCTTTGCTCTCATTGATAACATGGAAGAAAGAAAGTACGACCGTTCAGGAGGATCGATCGATCACTCCCTCAAAAAGAAAAGAGGACGATGAGTTGTGTGTACATGGGTGAGCAGGTATTAGCACCTGGTGAAAATGCCATTAGATAAAGACACGAGGCCTCATCAATCAACTGTGATGGTCAGCATACCGCTATAAAACACACACACACACACACACACACACACACACACACACACACACACACACACACACACACACACACACACACACACACACGTGAAGTGGGAGACGGAGGGAAAGAAAAGATGGAAGCATGTGAGCCAGTTGTCGCCTCTCATCTCCTGTTTGTGTACGTCGCAGCCACTCGGCCTCTTCTGCCCGTGGCTCCTTCGAGGCGGCCGAAGGGTCTTATTACTGCCTTCTCTTCCTCTCGCTTCACTAACCCTCTTCACTGTCTGAGAGGAGGAGAGGAGCACGGACGGAGGGACGGATGGAAAGAATCAGACAGAGCGAAAGAGGAGGCAGAGGAAGGGGTGAAGAGGAGATCAAGTGTGTGGGAGTGCGGCGAACATCTTCACGCACAGTATGTTTACTTCGGCGTTCACTGGATGTATTTTCAGTGTGTGATCTGTGTAGGTGGTTTCTGCGTTCTCCTTGTGAGGGTCGAGCATTAACGAATGTGTGTGTGTGTGTGCTGAATGTGGGAGTGTGTGTGCGTGTTGTGCGGCAGTGTCAAGCCGTGGTTACCTTCCCGTGGCTCGCCGTGACACTGGTGACATCGCTGTGAAAACAGCGTGTGTAGTAAGACGCTGTTGTTCGATGATGCTGAAGTTCACGATGGTATCGCAGCCATAATCTCTTCCGCTGTAACCTCGGCGCTAAGTGGACCATGTGACGGCGGGATGCTGTTGATGATGAGTGGTTTCCGCTGCTCGTCTGTTACACAACTGTTCATCTGTCACAGTGAGGCTCTGACGGACAGGAATGAACGATGAGCTTTATTTAGATTTTTCAGCATCATTTTCCACCAAAACTACAGAACCAGCGAGAGGCCGAGCCGGAGTTTCTTTTATCCTGCAACCACCAACAGAAACTGAAGACGACAGCTAACAGTGTTTGCATGAGAGCAGCAAATGAGCATTTTCATTGGGAGTTATTTCCTTGATTAGATGAAATATTAGAAAAGTATGAAAAAAGCCACGTAAATATCAGTGAATGCAGCACGACCACTCGTCCAACACTAAACCATTTACAGTCATTTTGCATTGCAACGCTGAATTAATCCAGAAGCTAAAGATCTTGAGTTTGCCGCCCCCCTCCAGCAGACAGGCTGCAGGAGTGTTTGGAAGTCACGTCGGATGAATTTTGATGAATCAATTATCAGAATTGTTGTTGATGGATTTTGACTGAGCACTTCAGGACTCGTTTATGTAAATAATCAAAGCATTCAAACACGTGTCAGCAGAAAGATTTCATCCTCCACCGCCGCCTGCTCTTTATCTTTGGTAATCATTTATTTATGAGAAAACAGCACTTTCCTGAAAAGGCACTTTCTAGATGATCCACTTATTGAGCGGATTGAGGAGGAAGTGAATTAAACCCTGGTCGACTCTTTAATCTAATAAGATTAACAAAGCATTTCTAATCCATAAACAACCAGGACTTTGCAGCTTTAATAACGTCGCTCAGCCCTGCAGCCTGAGACACGCTTTCATTGCTCTTCTGTTCATCACAACACCCAAAAAGCAGCATTAGCTCAAACTCAGCATCTGACTGTTGCTTCAGAAACGGCCTCTGAACGCACCGTCTGATAGGACCTTTGTCTGATGTGTCTCATCAGCTGTGGCCAGCAGTCATCGTAATCCCGTCACGTCAACACCAAACCCGCTATATTGGCGTTTTTATGAGCAAAGAATGAACCGCGCTGCAGCCACGGAGCAGTGAGTGTAATGACAGTGTTTTATCTAATAAGATCAGCAGCACGCTGTCGAATCCTCCAGCCACCTCCTCCTCTGTCAGAGAAACAACATTAGCATTTTTATGGCGCAGCCACGGTACACAAATGTCATCATGATTTCTGATAGAAGCTTGTATTACTCTCGTTAAGGCATCAGGCTACAATAACACTCTCCCAGGATGAAAATATAACCAACTGATGTATGCTTTGTATTCCAGCATGGAGGAATCAATCCAGAGCCGCCGTCCCTCTGCAGCAGTCAGCCAGCAGCGATCACACGCAGAGTGTTTATCAGGAAACACTCACCGGGCCCAGATGTTTTCCGTTCATTTATAATGTGTCCCATCAGTGAAATCTATGATCAACATGACAAATACAAACAGTTTTGGGAACAAAAACGTGAAACCGTCAGTTAAAACACCCAAAATGGACCTGAGCTCTGATTCCTTTCATTAAAATGAGATAACTGATAACTTTCAGAGGTAAAGATGAAGAAAAACGTGGACGAGATGGCGACTTTGACAGATTTCTAAATGTGTTTCATGATTAAACATAAAGATAGAAAGAAAATGAAGCAACATTGACGCAGTTTAGTGAGTAAATTAGCAACGTATTTGTACATTTTCCAACCAGCGACGTGACTGAAATGTGTTTTAAACGTCGTGTTTGTCGAAGTTTTCACTGCTCTGTAAGCTGAGAACACAAATCTGTGTTTGATGCTTCAGGGATCCAAAGACTTGAACTTTCCAATTATAAAATGAAAATAAAGAAGTGAACCCAAATCTTAAATGTACAAAATAGAGAAAAACAACAGCAAAGCATTAACTTTTAGTCTTTTTTGTCTCTTTTCTGCCTCAGCATTCATTTTAGCCCTCAGCCTTAAACTGGTTGGAGCTAAGCAGCTCTACAGCAGCTAGACCACTGCTGTCCAACTTATTCAGCCTACTGGGACGCAGCTCCAGGCTTCATGTGGTGCTCGATAAAACAGATGGATTTCAGGAGGGAAATCAGAGCCGGGCTGAGAGGATGCATGTGTGCACAACACAAAGACACAACTGCTAAAATAGCAACATGGATGACACTGAGACAACTTAAAAGCACGAAACAGCGGATCGAATCACAAGGTCGCAGAGCAGCAGTGAGCGCTGCACACCACGATGAACCTGCAGCAACCGCCGTCCAAAGTGTCTCTTTCAGACGTTGTCGGCTCTTAATGTGCATGTTCTCACTTCATAGGCTTCTGTGTTAATCTGCTGAGGATCCGTGTGAGCGCAGAGACGTTACTCCAGGAGACTCAAACGAGCTCTCGATAAACATCTTCCAGCCTGTATTTTGATGCTGTGACTTAATTTGGCAGAATGACTTAAGCCTGAAGATGAAATCAGACAAGGTGAAATCTCTGAGGGGAGCAGTTTCCTGGAAAGCAAATGTTCGCCTGTTATAATTGACTGGATGTGTTGAGACGTGCATACAGAGCGAGGAGATGGAGGGATTTGTCTTCTCAGTGCAGGATGTTGAATAACTGGCTGTTAAAATTCTGACGGATGCGTTACTTTCACAGCTCAAGTCGTGATTTGTGATGTGTATTTTTGATGGCGTCACCTGATTACAGGATAAAAATTTGTTGGGAACAAATCAGTATTTTTGCTGCACTGTCTCATTAGATGTTTCCTCTCTTTATTAAGCTGCTGCTGGTGTCTGCACTGTTCAGGGAGTCATTAGTCAGAGGCGAGCAGTTGAGCAGCTACAGGCCCCAGATGAGCTGTAAACAGAGTGGGAAATTAAAACCAGCCTGATGTGGGTAAATTCTGGTTTCAAATCAATGCCAATGGTCAATTCTACCAGCAAGTAAAATCAGCAGTTTGTCATTGTTTTTCCAGAACACGTCTACGGCTGAGGTGGAGGTGCGTTTGGGGAACATTGTCTGGTTTAGGCTCCGAAAACTTTGCTTTTGGTTCAAAGAAACCAGAGACGCGTTGGCGGGAGACACAAACTACAATCTCCATTTTCAAAGTCACATTATTTCATTATTTCACTGAATTCCTCATCAGAAAAATGCTGTTGAATCCAAGTTAGTCATCCTGAGGTCATCCTAAACAAAGCACCACGATCATCTTAGAAACTGCACGTTCGATCCTCTGCAGGACTCAAACCTTCAGTTTCTGAGGTGTCACTGCTGCTGGAGGACCACATTTTCTGTCAGATTTCCAGTCAAAACTGATAAATTTAACATGACGTTTTGTCATAAATCTCTGGTCATTTCTTTTTGCAAATGCAATGTGTACAGATTCATAATTTGTGTTCTAAAATTACCGATTTATGAACTCAAATGCATCATTTAGATGCTCAGCGTAGCAGAGCAGAGGCTGTAATGTTTGCTCTCGCCTCGTGATGTTACTGAATTTGCAGCCACTTCAACACCAAAGAGCAGAACTGCATCCACAACAACCTGTAAATTCACCACTTCACACCACAACAATAACTCCACACTCATTCAAGAGCACAAATTCTACATTTGTGGACACAGATTAGCGTTGTTACCCTCCGTACTCAAACCAACATTTCTGCCAAAGTAAACACTGCAGCACACAAACAGACACTGACTGTGGGCATTTTCTAACAGCACAGAATGGATTCAGACAGTGGCACCACACTGGGCCTCTGTGCAGTCACGTCTCTTGTCTTTCGGCTGATCTGACCCGGACCGCAGACAGGCTGCCTGTCTGGAGCCATTAGTCAGGAAGAGGGGAGCGCTTCTTGTCGATCAGCAGCGGGCCCCTTCACAATGAGTCGTAAGGTTGTTTTAATGGGGTCAGCCGGCTCTGGCCTCATTCCACGGTCAGAGAATAATGTCTAGAGAGCGCCGTGGACTCTATCAGTCCAAGCAGTCAGGCTATTTCTGCCCACGCTGTCATGCACGACGCATAAGAGATTATTACTGAGACGACATCAGGATCGACAAACGCACAGGAACACACATCGTGGATTCATACAAACACACACAAACACACAAAGTCATGATGACTGTGAACACAAACACAGCTCTGCCTGCAGACACTAGCATCAGGTCCAAACCGCGAGGAGCGCCGTTACGCACAGGCGTGCTTCGTTATGTGTGCGCTGATGACATCTGGAGCGCTGATAGGATCTTTAACCTTTCCTGTAATGACAATCATGATGCCAGTGAAGAAGAGATGAGAGGAGGAGAGGAAAGAGCGATGGCACGCAATGATACTTACGGCCAGCACTGGAGAGGGCAGGAGGACAGAAAAGATGAGGACATGGGGCTTGGAGGAGGTGACGGAGGGGTCAGGGCGAGACGGGGAGGAGATGTTAAACGGGGTAAATGCAAGGTGGAGGACACCGAGAGGGAGCGTGAAGGATAGAGGGAGGGGTGGAGGCTGAGGTCAACGAGGGAAGAGGTGGAGAACAGATGAGGAGGAGGACGTGGAGAGGAGGCAAAAGGTTAGAAGCATGGAGGGCGGAGGAGACAAATGGACGGAGGAAAATAGCAGTGGGACAGATGGAGATGGTGCGGCAGAGGTGGAGGACGAGATGGACAGGTGACAGGGGACGATGGAGCTGAAAGAGGTGAAATGAAAACGGGAGATACCACAGTGATGGAAATATGGGAGACGCAGGGAAGAAAGGATAGAGCAAAGGAGGGAGAGAGCGAGAAAGATAGATGCAGAGTGGGAGAGGTGGAGCACGAATAAAGGACAGGATGGAGGGATGGAGGGGGGATAAACAGGATCAGAGGCTAAGCTGGAAATGTAATTGTCTGGTTTGGACTGGGGTGGACTGGTCCGGCCCAGCTCGTGGTGGTGTGGGTCCTGCTTCCCTCCACTTTCACTTAAAGTGAGAATGAACGCTCGGAGGCCTGAGCCTCGTCTGTCAGGAGACGTTCCACCTCAAACTCAGGTGCTTCAGGGTTCAAGGTGCATCCACGCAGGTGTTTTCACTCATTCCAGCTGATTGGATGACTTCTGTCTGCACAGGAAGTCCAGAGTGTGCTACAGGCAGGGTAGTCCTGAGGACAGGAAGTACTGCTAGCATTAGCACAAAGCTAATGTCCATGCTAATGTTTAAACGTTGGCTTCCTTCAGCTACAGTGACTGTAGTACGTCTGTCAATATAACATGACACAAGAATCCAGATCAATGAGGAAGCACCGCCCTGAAGTATGAACAGATGCATCCTTCAGCCAAAAGTGTCTCCGTCCAGGACACACACCAGGAAGTCCAGACTCAGTCTTTCTCTAATGAAGCAGAAATGCCGGTAAACGCTGATCTGAAAGCCGTCTGCTCGTCAGCAGGCTCGGACAGAAGGGAAACTACCTCCTGGTAGGTTCTGTGGGCGGTTGATGGTTTGGTTTGTTTGCTCTAGCAGACTCTTTGTAAACGGACGTGAAGTTAAGATGAAAACAAACTTCATTTACTGATCCCTGAGGGGAGAGAGAGCTCTGCGTCAGCGAGAGAGGACAGAGGGATTGTTTAAATATAGAACAAAAGTCCTTCTAAAGGACTTGACTTCAGAGTAATTAACTGAAATAACATCTCCATCACAGTCGCAATAAAAAACCTGAGTTGGTAAATTGTGTCCCTGAAGATTACACCCACCGCTGAGGCGAGAGGAGAGAAAGAAGAAAAACAATTAAGCCGAGTTTTCACTCTCAGATCCATCTCACTGCCAACGTCTCCGCCTAAAACTTCCCAAACTGCCTCTCACCTTCAGCGGAGAGACAGAGGAGGAGCTGAGGAAGACGAGACGTGAATCCATGATCGATGTGTTGCTTCTAATCCCACAGCTTTGTTTCTAATGGACAGGCAGCGCACCGAAAACCAGCTCGCTCATCCACCAAGTTCTGTCCAAAAGATAATGAGCCGGTGCAGTTCAGGGCAGGCGGGAGGAAGAGGAGCAAAGCTCAACAAGACTGACGACGTCAGACCCCGATGCATCCGAGAAGCTCATCGTCATCATGCCTACAAAACACACGTGTGCATTACCGAACATGCCGCTGCCATCAGCAGGAGGCCGCTCCGCCTTCAGCTGATGACGCATGGCGTGACGGGGAGCTTCCTTCAGACACCGTGCCGCGTAAAGTCAATTCAGCGTGCCGTTAAACACAACAGCTTGGCTCTAAATCAGAGTCCAACCGTCACACAAACACACACAAACACACACAGTGGTGGTTCCAGCACTTCTGGGGACATTACATAGACTTACATTCATTTCCTCCAGACTTATCTTAACTCTAACCTTAACCTTAACCTTAACCTTAACCTTAACCTTAACCTTAACCTTAACCTTAACCTGT
>NC_092064.1:28623945-28651445 GCF_039877785.1 Chaetodon trifascialis | reverse complement strand
CATATTCAATTTAAACTTGACACGTTTCACCGTTTTCTCATTAATCCCTCGGCTGCCAGCTCTCACGTGAAGGACGGAGAAAGGAAACCACCTCCTCATTACACTTCCGTTATCTGCTCTGAGCTTTACATTCAGAGCGGGTCTGTGAGGGAACCCGGCTCAGCAGAGGAGAGACAAGAGACAAGAGACAAGAGACAAGAGACAAGAGACAAGACTTCTTTGTAAAACTGTTGACGTTTCAGGGGTCTGCTGGAAGTTATCTTTAAATACAGATAATCAGCATTCATGGTCACGTGGCTGTGACTGAATCCAGGGCTCGCCTGTCTGACTGCGGTTCGGCTCAGCCTGCAGAAGCACTTTGGTTAAAACAGACCATAATCTTTCCCTGACGTTGACTGCAGTCACTGGAAAACTAACTCTCTCAGTAAACACACATTCAGGTCCGCTCATTATGTTAGAGCGCTGCTGTAAAGTAGTTGTATTTAAACATCATTTTCAGAAACAGGGCTGCTGCTTGGTTTGCTTTTCACTCACTGAACGTCACATGTTCCTGATTCCTCTTTGGTTTCTTCTTTAACACAGTGTGTGCTTCATCCTCATGCTGCAACTGATCGTTCTTCTAAATAACCTTTGATCATAAGTGGAATATTATTGATTTTTTGACCCTAACAATGAATCTGAAATTAGATGCAGTGGTCGCATCCTGCGGGCAGAACAGCGGATGATAAAAGGTTTTATATTTTATATATCTACAGTGCAAAATGTCAAAACTGAGTCCTCAGAGAAACAACTTCAGATTACATATTCAGTCCAAAACTCAAAGATATTCAAACCACAGTGAGACAGAACATCGAACAGCAGGAAATCCTCTCATCTAAGAATCTGGAACCAGATAATATTTGACATTTTTGCTTTATAAATAGCTTAATTGCTGAATTGATTATTAAAATAGTTCATTAACTTTGTGTCAGCTGCTCTCAAACAGGTGCTGAGTCACCTCGCTGTGCTCCAGCAAAGAGAGAAACCAGCATTAAATGCTCAATCGCACAGCTTGCAGATGCATTTGACCTTTAATTTACTAAAACAAGTCGTCGATCACTTCCACAAGCACAGAAATTCAAATGAAACCTCGACACAAGCGAGTGTGTGATCCTGAGGCCCTTCACACCACTGTTAGTTCTTCCATCAGTCTGATGAAGAGAAGGAGCTGAAATCCCCCAAATGTAGGTCACACTGGTGCAGTCTATTTAGAAAAAGCTCCATCACAAAATAATTAACAAAAAAAAAAGTGCAAACAAAACACGAGGAGGAGAGGTGACGAGAAGGAGGAGAACACATAAATTAACACCTCGTCGGGGTATTTGTGGCGTCCTTCGAGCCTGCGTGTGGGAGTTGGACACTGGAGAAAAGCTAACGACAAGCATTCAGACGAGGCAGGAAATCAATATCCAAACCCAACGCTGCTTCTGAGTCCAGCTATGGAGCCATTACACTGATACTTCATCATAACCGAAGCAGGGAGAGCGGATGCAAGCACCAGGCGACACCGCTTCATGTTACAAAGATCTATTCTTCAATGGGAGGGAATTAAGATAAATATACACCACGCTTCTCTCTGCTTTAGGGGGATTTTAACTAGATTACAGTAATTCTAAGTTCTATTTTCTGCAGTGGTGGGGGCGTCTATTCGTGCTTTGTTGGCTCACTGCTGCTAACTGGATAAAACACCTCATGTGATCCAGCAGCCGACGGCCGAGAAGGAAACGAGATGAGAGGAGCTCCTGGAGGCCAGAGAGTGAAGAACGCACAGTCGTCATGTAACTGTCAACACACCTGCAGCGCACCTGCGTCGAACAAACCTCCACCCAAACCAATCAGAGAATCTCCAGAAAGAAAGCAGGAAGGAAGTGTGCAAAGTGAAGGCAGACGAGCGAGCGAGCTGGCCGGTTGGATGGACAGATGGATGGAGAAACAGATGGGTGAAGAGATGGAGGGATTGGGGGTATAGCTCTAGGCGGGCGGATTAAACCGCAGATTAATTCTTTAACCAGACAGGATGCAGAGTTTGCTCTGGAATGTAAATCATACATTATGATCTGGGTGTTTGTGATGGCCTCTTACCTGCTTATCTGTCTCTGGAGTGGGGGTGTCGTTACCTAACAATGCTTTATGGGTAACAGGCGCGGCCTCTGGAATTAACAGCCCGCATTACACTTAAAGTTGTACGGAAATGAAAAGAAGCATTTCTGCGTGACAGCTTGCAAAGATCAAAGCACAACCTAATTCACAGAGCAGGAAAATAACTTTTTTTTTCTGGACAGAGCAAAGCTTAAAGGAAATTAGAAGTGCTTCAGTCTGTTGTGTTTTTTAGCCGGCGAGCGGCTTTGAGAACAGAGAGGTCTAATCATAGACGTGCTGGATGGAGGCCAAAGTGGCAGCTGAATGACCAGACTCTGCAGCTGCCAACAAAATACAAAGTCTGGAATAATTTCAATGTATGAAATATACATTGAACACTCGACAGTCTGCGCTGCTGCGCGGCGGGCGAGTGGGCGTGTTGATGACATGACATGAAGTGCAGCTGCTTCGTACTCTTTTCTGCTGCCTTCCACTCCGTCGATGACACTGCAGATACGTCCAGAACATGAAGCACTGATATCAGAACAGTTACGGATGAGTCCTCCTCCTCCTCCTCCTCCTCCTCCTCCTCCTGACATGCATGATGTTTAGCATGATGCAGCATCTGGCTGCCTAACTCATGTGAGGCAGCTGTTTTTTTATGGAGGCTCCAAATAACAGAAGAAAGTGATCAAACATGCTGACATGAAATAATCTGTAATGGAAGACTTTGACATATCGTCCATCCCTGTTAGACACCAGATACAGCAGACCTGATTTTTAAAGGTGATTCATCGTTAAAATCTTATATCCCTTTTTAATTTGCGGACATTTCACTGTCTCGTTTTACACTCGTCTCTCAGGAAACCTCATTTATGACTTTCATTAGTGTCACAGACAGACCTGCTGGAGGCTAAACTGACAATCTGTTGCTTCCATTGTCAAAGGTTGTTCTTGATTCATGATCCAAAGGGGTCTCTGGTCTCCCCTCAGCCAGCTGGTCCTCCTGAACCACCAACAGGTTCCGGTTCCTGAACTGATCCAGTCAGAATGGACTTTAATAAACAATTTCATGGGTTAGTCAATCAATACATGGCTATCTGATCATCAATTGATTAAGTAATTCATCCAGTGAATATACCAGTGGACCATCTCTTTGTGTAAATTCAACAAACCACACATGCTCAGACATCACTTTGGGTTCTGCTAACATGTGATTTGTCTTTATTGATCATTTAAACTGATGTAAGTCCCTGATTTTGGCATCCTGAGCCTTCGTTGTGTCGCATGCTGAACTTGTACCTGATCTGATCAGACATCAGGTGTGAGGCCGCCGCGTCTGAGGTCGTTTCTGTGCTGGAAAATGCAGCAGCCAGCGAATGTGTCATAGGTAGAGGAGGGTGGAGAACACACAGTGGCATGCTGAGAGTCGGTGTGGAGGTGGGGATGTACTCTCTCTCTGTGCTAATGAGATGTGAAGCGCATTGTAAGGCTCTCCATATGATCAGTCGCCACAAAGAAATGCATCACTCCAGCCACATGAACGCGTTTCCTGCATTATCACACTCGAGCACGACACTGGACGACTTGACACCTGGCCGGCTGCTCGTTCGCCCGTCTGCCTGCCTGCCTGCCTGTCTGTCTGTCTGCCTGCCTGCCTGCCTGCCTGCCTGCCTGCCTGCCTGCCTGCCTGCCTGTCTGTCTGCCTGCCTGCCTGCCTGCCTGCCTGCCTGCCTGCCTGCCTGCCTGCCTGTCTGTCTGTCTGCCTGCCTGCCTGCCTGCCTGTCTGTCTGCCTGCCTGCCTGCCTGCCTGCCTGCCTGCCTGTCTGCCTGCCTGCCTGCCTGCCTGCCTGTCTGTCTGCCTGCCTGCCTGCCTGCCTGCCTGCCTGCCTGCCTGCCTGTCTGCCTGCCTGCCTGCCTGCCTGTCTGCCTGCCTGCCTGTCTGCCTGTCTGTCTGCCTGTCTGCCTGCCTGCCTGCCTGCCTGCCTGTCTGCCTGCCTGCCTGCCTGCCTGCCTGTCTGCCTGCCTGCCTGCCTGTCTGCCTGCCTGTCTGCCTGTCTGTCTGTCTGTCTGCCTGTCGCTCTCAGAAGCCCGTCTGTCTGCTGTTTACTGTGTGAGTAAGAGCGTGTCTGCCTGCCTGCCCGTCTGTCCATCTGTCTCGTTAGATGCGTCTCCACTGTCGACCTACTGTATCTGACTGATCTCTGCAGAGAGCCGCGGCAACTGGATGCATCATCATAACATGGACACAACTTTTCCTCTCAGAATAACCAGGCCTTCATTCAATATTGACAGGAAGCTAGATGGAGAAAACACCAACCTGCATAATGTGCTGGTGTTCATTCTGTCTAATGGGACTGAGTTGGACATCATGCACATCATCATGACAATAAATTAATTATCCATTAATTAAAATGTGTGAACCAGAAGAAGCAGAAATGAGCTGACTGTGACATCAACACTGAGCAGATACGTTAAACAATAGAGGCCTGCAGTCTTAAAAATGCCTCTTTTCATTTAAAAATATATTACAGTTCATAGGGAGACATCCATGGACCGAAAAACAGTATCTTACTGAGTCTACGACAGATGTTCTCCTCTTAATTAACCCTCCTCCAAGGGGAGGACAGAGGTCAGAGGTCAGAGGTCAGAGGTCAGGGTAACACAGTGACTCTGAAGGTGGCAGAGATTCAATGTCTCGCCTCAGTGAGCAGGAGGTTTGCTGACAGGTGGGTTTAAGCCTGCAGAAGATTCCCTGCACTCACCACATCAACCGAGAGGCAGAGAAGAGCAAAGACCACCGCTGACTGTGAGCGAATTCACACCTTTGTCCAGCTTTAGGCATCGCGACACTGATCAGGGCTGTGGTCATCCAAAGGAAATCTCAGTCGACGGGCATTCTGCCTCCTCCTCACCAATCAATGTGTTGATGGAGGAAGAAACTGCATGCTATCTCTCGCGCACTGCAACCCTGAACTCACAGACTCAGAGGAACTCTCTGTGAAAATGGCAAATGTCCACATCAGGTGGACTTCACCCTGCCAGCTCGTCGGTGCACAGCCTGCGTGACGCCAGCCTGAGCCCGTGTGAGAGCAGTGAGTGAGGGGGCTGATGGCGGCGCCGCTCTCTTTAACCAAACACAGTATTTCCTGCAGGTGAGAACACATCCTGCAGCACCATCTCCTGTTGTGTGCTACATGTGTGAAACAGAGAAAACACCTTCTGTCTGTGGTTTGCTCAGTGTCCCGCCCACGGCGCTGTCTGATTGGTTACACGTCAGCAGTAATAGCCTATCAGCACTGAAGGCTACTGTGCCACAGAGCGGCAAAGAGGAACATGCAGACTGGAGCTGCTCCTGCAAGCGGGCAGAGCTGACGGATGAAGAAGTGCTTCACTCTGTACGAAAGTAGCGCTAGAGATGGTTCGACCAATGAGAATTCAGTTGAATACGAGCACACTGACCAACCAACTGACCAGAAAGAGTCAGCCCTGAAGCTAGCTTGTAGAACTTATGTATCTGCCATGACTGTGCAGCTCTGTGAATACGTCTGTTAGAGCTCATGTATCAGATCTGAGATCAGTTATTCAGAACGCCTCAAAGCTCCTTGTCCTTGTATGAATGTGTCCATGAACCTGGAGCGGCTGAAACTGTCCGTAGTGCTGAATTCATGTCATGGCTCTGAAACTGTCCTGGAGCTCTCCATGGTGCTGAAACCATTCAGGCTCACTGCAGCACCATCAGGATGCTGCATGTTCCCAGTGCTCTAGAAACTGGTCAGACCAGTTTCCACGATGCCACGCTCAGACAGCAGGCTGTTTCTCTGTTAGGGCAGTCGTTGTGTCACATCAGGAGATCACAGAGTCACGGCACATTCTTGACATGACGTGAGACATGACAGACCGCATCACCACAACTGCAACTTTCATGGCCTGCGTGATGTCATTGGGGGGAGGTGCTAAACAACCTCACATCACCAACAGCATGAATCCTCTTTCACTTCACCATGTCCACAGCTGAAGACTGCTCTGATGTCATACGAGGGAAGAGATAGCAAAAAATCTGACATGCTAGTTTCTTCGACAGGATGCCGTGAAGCAAATCTGTTTTCAGTAGTTGTCCACCGTGATACATGCGATAAAACACCCTTCGTCTGTTGGGTCGGGCTGATATCAGGCGGATATTGAGTAAACTCAACCCGACATCATTCCTGGGAAGCAGAAAGCCTGTGAGGAGCTCTCCCTGGTTATGAAAGCGCTAACTTGTCAGAATCTACCCATGAAACACACGTAGCCCTGTTTGTACTCTCCATGGCTCTGGAGCTATCCATTACTCTGAAAACACATCAGCTCTCCAACGTGCTGAACACCTGCCAGACCTCAGCGCTGAGGTCAGGTGCTCTTACACTGCTCCCTCTGTGGAGCTCTCCTTGGTCCTGAATTCCAGCTCATCCATTAAAACTATCCATGAACTCCGAGCGGCCGTGCTGAGCTGTGCTGGAGCTCTCCGTGGTGCTGAAACCACGTCGGCTCTCCGTGTGACGAAGCCCTGGGAGTCACGCTGCCTCTGAGGAGCTCTCCATGACCCTGAGCCCCAGACGACATGTTCGAATCTGTCCGTGAACTGCGCGCAGCTTGTTCAGATGTCTGCGGAGATATTTTTAGGCTGCTCTTTCAGATCTTTCTTTGAAACAGAAGCTCTCTCAGTGTGGAGCTGTCACTGGTTCCTGAGCGCTCCCCGGCTCCCCATAGGCTTGTGTTACCAAGCCATGTCTCTGTCCTGTTGTGTCCTGCTCTGTCTTCAGCAGGGACAGTGTGGACTGCCTTGTGAATAACATACGTGCGTCTGTTTTTCTGAGAAATTACGTAACGTTTGGTTAACGTCGAGCATGTATTTCACAGAGATCTTAATGTTATCTTGCTGTATTACTCAGGCCTGCTGCTCCTCCCCTGCTTTCACTCACCCTCCTCCCGCTCCCTCCTCCCATCCTTCCCTTGTCCTCTCCTGCTCCCATCTTTTCTCATCTCAGCCTCTCCTTTCTGTTATCTTCACTTCCACTGCGACCTCCTCTCCTCTGCCCTTGTCTTTTTCTGTATCAGTTGTTAGGCACCCTCTGCTCCTTCCCTCTCCTCCACCGCTCCCTCTGCTCACTCCTCCCATCCTCCCTCGCCTCACCCTCTGCTCACTCAGTGATCCTTACCTCTATTCCTCTTTCCTTTCCTCCCGCCATGCCCCCCCCCACCCCCCCCACCTCTCCTCCTCTCTTGTGTTCTCATCTCTGAGCCTCCTGCATAATAGATGTGGCTGTAACGCCAGTCAACTGGAGCGGCATGATGAGGCAGCTTTAGAAACAGAGAGTGAGACGGATAGAGAGAGAAGGCTCCCCCCGAAATTGGTTCTCTCACCGCGCTCCCACACACGCGCGCGCGCGAACGGATGCGCCCCGCACGCGCGCGCGCAAGCCCAGCGCACTCGCACGCACACAGGCGGACACGCACGCACACATTCCCATACAGGCGCGGCGGGGCTGCCAGCCCGGCCGATGCATCGCAGCACAGAAGTGAGACGCCAGAATAACATTTAGCCTTTCAGCGTGTGAAGCAGCGCGAGCGCCGGTGTGTGAGAGCTCCAAACAAAGTGTCTGCAGCGAGAGAAGGCAGAGTCCTGACGGTGCCAACACAGGCGCAAAAAGGAGAGCACGCACACGCAGAGCCAGGTTATGGCAGAGCCTAATCAGATTACAGCGATGATTCATTTCCTGGGCTCTAAGAATAAAAGTACCGCTGGCACGCGCTGCCTGGCTTCCCCGCCACACAGAAAAGCGACTGCAGAGCACAGCTCGGTCCCCGCGAGCATCCTCCGCCATCTCACACACCCTGCATTATTAACAGCCGATCAATCAGCCTCACCTTCATCGATCTCCAGCTCCTCTCCTCTCCGCGCGTCTTTTTTCACCAGAAGCTCTTCCTCCTCTTCCTCTCCCGACCCGTCCGCGGATGGATGAGTTAAATCACAACGAGGCTTATCCCAACTCCTGCTCTCCTCCGCCGCGCGGCTCCTCTCCCATCCACACAGGGAGAGAGAGGCTATCTTGGTAGTTTTCTGGGGCTGGATAAGCGGGAGTGTGTGCGTGTGTATGTGTGTATGTGTGTGTTGTGTGTATGTGAGTGTGTGTGTGGGACCGGGCAGCGGTAGAAGCGGCGGCGGCAGCAGAAGCGGAATTGCTGGAACAGACGTGCGCGCAGCCAAGCGGAGGAAAAAAGGGGGCGAATCCAGGTGCCGGTGGTCTCACCGCGCAAACCCACCGCCAGCACTCACGCACACGCAGATCCTCAAACGAGCAGGGTGGGTGGATGGAGGGGGTCATACGGTTCCTGAAAAACTCCTCTTAGCCTCCCATTCGCCTCCCAAAGCCCAATTAGCGTAACTCCGGTAACGTATTTAAAGTAACAGGGACGGCAGAGCTCGCGCCATCCGTGAAAATGTGCTGTTTCATTCGAGCCCGGTCCTCAGAGAGATATCCAAAGCCCGGCGAAGCACCGGAAAGTGGCGCTGACTGTCTAAACACCTTTAATTCCGATATCGTTCGTCTCAAGTCCCGGTAAAAATCCGTGCGCAGCTCCGGTGCTTCACAACCCAAAGACTCAGAAACTACACCCAGCAGCACGGACGGTGTCCTTGAGTGCAAATAACCTTTTCACTTATCCGTTTGCAGCTCAACCACCGATCTGCTCTCCATAAACATGCAGCTATTCCTCCGGCGCGGCCTGTTTAACACACGAAACTACTTCGATCACCAAATATTCCGGCAGCGCGCGCCGCATCCAGCAGCCGCACGCGGGGCTGCAGGCTGGCTGTCCGTTTCTCTCCCCGAACCAGGCTCAGGGAGTCAAATCCGGTCCGGCAGCCTTGAAGCGGGTCCGGGCGGTGTCCAGCTTCGTCCTCCGTGATCAGCAATAGATCACACACCTGACGGCCGGCTCTGATAATCCACCGACAACATTTTCACAGGAGAAAACACAGTTTGAGGAAATGGAGAATCTCGTGACAATGACTGAAGCTCTCTCAACAAGCCGACATCTCCCCGCGGAGGCGCGCAGACCTGCACACCGAAACTCGCCTATTTTTAGAGGAAAAATCTCTCCGCCGTCGGGACCGTGATAATCCTCACCGAGGCTCCCACACGTCACACCGGCGGTCCAGTTCCCTCCTTCCTCCCGTTATCTCCTCCTCGGCATCCCGTTACATCTTTCCTCCAGTGACAGCTGACAACGACGACGACGATGATGATGATGATGATGATGATGATGGGGATATTTCTGACGGAAGGTTAAAGTTTAAATTTCAGATTCCTGCGCGTGCTTCCTGGAGGCGCACGTGGCTGACTGACTGGCACAGAAGGGGGGGAACTGTGCGGTGTGCACGAGAGGCTGCGCGAGGGGTTCGAACAAAAAGACACACCCATACAGTCCGCCTGTCTGTCTGCCTGACAGACACACACACACACACACACACACACACACACACACACACACACACACACACGCACTGCACATTCATACGATGCCTGATCGATATTTGAACTTTTCACTAATGATCCTCTTTCACTGCAACAAAACTACATTTGAATCCATTTATGAGAAAAGCTTCTAAACATGATTTTGAACTCGTTTCAGGCTGTTTATCTTATCTTATCTTATCTTATCTTATCTTATCTTGTCTTATCTTATCTTATCTTCAGCTGCATTTGATTCATTCCCGCTTCAGTTAAAGGTTCAGATACATGCTGTCATTTTCAGCAGAACCTCTCTTGACTGTGGACACTTTTGACAATAAGTGGAGCAATTTGAGGGGACAATTTTAAGAACTGTAAGTCCTCCATCTGCAGGGAGGTCTCCAGTGTCTTCAGGCGACAAACCGCACAGATGAAGTGAGCAGCGCGTGGAGCGGACCGTGCTGGCGCAGCTTTTGCTTGTAGTTGTTTTATTGTGGAAACTTATTTCGTAAATGCAGATTAAAGTCGTGGACCTGTATGAATGTGAACATTGTGCTTTGCTGTGTTCATCTAAAGCTTGTTGTCATGTTAGCTTTGGGAGGACTAAAGAGAAACAGCAGCTCTTTGTTTCAGAGGCGAACAACATGCTGCTTTCTAATATTCAAAGAAAGCAGCAAAGCGTTCTCACCTGGATTCTGATTTCTCCTCCACTTAAGCTTTTAATACTTTGCCACCACCTGTAAGTAAAGAACTCATCCTTTTTGAAGTTGTGCAAAGCCGAATTTAACTTTCCAAATAACAGAAAACAAGAGCTTTGTGCCACATTTTCTCCCCAAAATGCAGGAAGACCCGGGCCACCGTCAGCGGGAGAAGAACCGAGGAGAAGTGAATTTTTACATCAGTGTCGGTTCAGGTTTCCGTGACCGACACGAGAACAGGACGACGTAAAGGCGGACCAGGGGTCTTCAAGCACGAGGAGGGTACGGAGGGAAAGGGCTGTGGTGGCATGAGGGGTGGCTGCTGTTGCCAGTGCTGTGGTGAATTAGAATTAGCAGCGTCGGGGGAGCGCGAGACGTGCGCTGAATGACGAACGCTGAACGCTGTGTCAGTGGGAACGTGCTCTGCATCCTCACCGAAACAGCAACACTGTTAACCTGAGGAGCCGCAGCAGACACACACACACACACACACACACACACACACACACACACACACACACACACACACACACACACACACACACGCACCGTGGTATCAAACTAATGACGCAAGAGACAAGTCACATTCAGAAAAGTTGACTTGGTAGTAAAGGCAACAAATGGTGTAAGGGATTGCTTCCTCACATCAAACACACACACACACACACACACACACACACACACACACACACACACACACACACACACACACACACACACACACGCACACACACGAGCACGCGCATACGTGCACACACATATGGATTTACAGATTAATATAAGATCCTCAACAGCCAGTGAATAATCATTATGTTTAAGTAATGAAATATAGGAAAGAGAGGGGATATCAAATCTCTAGTGTTTTGTCTCCACACACAGACGCACGCACGCACACGTACACACACACGCACACACACGCAGTATAATCACTCTGACCTACATGCACACATGTTACAGCAAAGGCATAGATTAGACAGGATAGATAGATGCTGTGGGATGAAAATATGAGGAAAGGCTGGTGGACAGAAAGCCCCCCCCCCCCCCCCCCCCCAACAGATACCTCCAACACACACACTCACACACACATGGTTTCATCAGGTTTAATCCCCATATGGAGGAGGATTCCTGTCGCTGATGATTTGGTATTGAACTGTATTAAACCTTCTTAAATAAAGTGCTATTAAGAGCCAGAAGAATGCAGAATTTCCATTTCCTGAAACACTGCTGCAGCTGATTTGACTGATAAAATGAACAGCTGAGCAGGGGGGTGACCCGCTGTGGTGTTGCTGAAAGGAAAGCCTCTATAATCTTTAGCCATAATGGCACACGATTGAAACCACTGGGCTGCTGTTTGTGGGGAGATAACGGGGTGGGGGGACGTTTTTCCAAGTAAAATCAACTCAACTGATGATCTTCATCAGAACTGTGGTACATTTCTGGGAAGTGACATCCTGCATGATCAGACAGTCAGGGCCGCATCACGCAAAAGATGTCAAATCCAGAGCTGCATCAGGCACAGATGATTGGTTTTCAACTGATCGATTGAGTCATCACCACTGTGCTCTGCGTGGTTTCATGCACTGACAGCAGGCTGGGGGCAGCTGGTGACCTCACTGGTTAAGTTGGTGAATGTATTAAAAATTGTAATCTGGGCAAACACTTTTTTCTATTGCAAATGAAAACACATACAAATGCAGTGTTTAGATGCAGGTCGGACCTGATTCGTCTGCTTTCTCAGATTTCACTGTCTCACAAAGAGCAGACATTTACTGAGAGGTTTGTCACCACAGCGAGAGGAAAAACGGGCGGTTTGGGAGCAGGACGGCAGGTTAGCCTAGCTGGCTGCTCCCACAATGGCTCTGATTGGCTGTGACGTTTCACAGCAGCATCATCTTCCCTTTTTAAATCACTCCACAAACGGTCAGATGTGGTGTCAAAGGTCAGAGTGTGATGTTTTCTTGAGACTCAACAAAAACATGAACACATTTTATCCTCAACAACTGCTCTCAGCTGTAATCACAGAAGTTATTATAAGAAACTTGACAACAATAGTTAAATTATCACGAGCAGGAAATAAATCAGCTGAACATCAAGCTGGACTGAGGACCAAAGACGGACACACAGAGACATTCATGAGGAAATGGAAAGAAAGACAGAAATGTAATTATTGTTCCTTTTTTCATCCTCCCTTCTAGTTTCCACTCGTTGCTGTTGGGGCAATACTTAATGAAAAGTTCTGCACTTCACCAAATTTTTAATTTGGCTAACAAGTGATAAAGTAGCTTCCATCTCATCAGTCGCCCTCTGAGAAATCATCTCAAACAGATGCCATCTGAATTTTAACAATGTTTCCTGCCTCGCTCATTAAAAACCTGCTGCTGGCCTCCTTTCAGACGGAAGCTTCGACGCCACCAAAACTTTGCTCTTTAAACGACTGACAGAAGTTCAGCGGACGCTGGAACAAGTGACAAAGCTTGAACTTACGGAAAGACGATGAAAAATTTGGGAAAGATGGCCTTCATGCTGAAAGAAACTGGGTGCTGGGAGGAGATGTGACGTGCGACATAATGTCAGCATCCATCCAATCATCTTCATGATGAGACGTGCAGGTTGTTGAGATGTGACTGAAAGTCCTGAGAAGCTTCTGAGGACTTTTAAGCGTTTTAGGCCTTGATTTCACAGGACAGAGGAGGTTTTTCAGACAGAGCGAAGACAGCAGTCCAGCCTCCTGAAGACAAACACGTGGACGAGTTTCTCTAAATCCAGCAGACATCCGTCCTGTTAGTCTTCACATACTGTTCACGCTGATGTTCACGACTGCCCCAACTTTTCTTTCTCGATGTTTGACTCATGCTGAGCGCTAACTTATAAATGTTATTTATGTTTAATCTTTGTCTGATTGGAGGAAATCTTTCGCATCAGATCAGAGACTCAGCTCTGACCCAGCCGACTCGTTAGCATGTGCTTTGACTCGTGTTTCTGTCCAGCCAACAGATGCGGGTCCAGAGTGTCCTCTGCTCTCAGCTCGGTGTTTGGACTCCAGCTGAAGAACATCTGGCTCTTCAGCAGCTCGATGAGAATGAACCACATGTAGAAACTGTGCCTGCGGTCGACCTCAGGTGCAGCTTCTTCAGCTTCAGCTTCTGACTTCTACTAAAGATGTGGCATAAAATCACTGGTTCTTCATGTGTTTAAGTCAAAAAACATCCCCACACAATGGGCCCGGCCCCCCAGAATGCACCGGGAGTCAGCGTTCTGTGGAGTTCCTCCATGACGGCAGAACAATATCGTATTGGATGTAGCTGACAACGCGGGAATGAGTTTATTCAGTTTGAGCCTTGGGCTTAAAAATTAAACAGCTGCTTCATTCAAGTATCTGAGATCATGAAAACCTCAATTCAATTCAAGCATCATGAATTATGGAAAAAACAAATGTGTGTACTGGAAGAACACAGCCCAGCGTCAACAGGAAGGAGCTGAGTGGGAATCTAATCAACCTGCATTCAGTCTGCGTGATCCGAGCAGACGAACGGGAAATTAAAGTTTGCATTCGGGACTCAGAAATCTCTTCTTGTGGAGGTTCAAACGGCGTCTGTCAGGCCGTCACCGGCAGGTTGCTGCATGTCTTGCCTCGCTGGACTCGTGACCTTTGTAGTCTGTCAGCTCCTCTCTGTTGTTTGGCTTTTGTGTACAGCGCTTCAGTAAAGTGTCTAATGAAGCGGAAATGCCTTAAAGACAGCCACAAAATGTAAAAGGCCCTCTAAATTACTCTGGAACAACATCTGATGGCTTCTGACAGGAGAATTCTAATTTGGTATGAAGCCACCAGCTACGACATGCTGCTGTCATCTCATCGGTTCCCTGCAGGCGGGGAGACATCAGGCCAGATGTTACAGAAGCAGGCTGGTGACTGCGAGGTTTAAACCCCTGTGTGGCTGGAGAAGCTGAGAGCTCAGTGTTCTTTCTCTTCTCCTTCACGAAATAACCGGCGTCCTGGTCCAAACATGGCCGACACCTTTAAGAACGAGGCCTTGGTAAGATCAAATCTGGAGCAGGAAAGACATGAGCTGACCCGACCAGCTGACCTGCAGCTGCTCCTCAGCTCTGCATGAGCGGCTCGAGGCTACGTTAGCTGCTGCTAGCATAGCAGTGGTCAGGGTGCATGGTGGGTAATATAGGCACCACGTTTCGATAAGGTGAATGTGTGGAGTGCAAAGATGACTTCTCTGCTTCTGCTTCATTGATTTTAATGTGATTTTTTAAAAAGTGTCCAGTGCAGCACTAAATCAGTGCAGCTGTTTAAAAATAGAACAGCACAGCCGTCGTTTCATTGATTGAATCGTCACGCACGCCTCGGCGGCTCTGAAAATGCAAATAGCTTGTTTGTGCATTAAATTAAAACCAATAAAACATTAACGGCTGGTGAGCATACAATTCATTTAGCCTGTGAGTCTGTTTCTTTTAACTGATTGTTGTTAGGATGATTTGGAAATATGTGCTGTTGACTGCTCCTCCTGGATGCTGCATTGTGTAAAAGGCATCACTCAGCACATCACCTCATCTGAATCAGACCTGGAGACACCGCGGCTCCTTCCACTCACATCACTCCACACAAGCAGCGACATGACTTACAGCGACGTATGGTTTATTAATCATCCATTATTTTGCATTTCAATCAATTAGCTGTGACTCTAATGTATAATCTCTAATTGATAACAGGTCATTAACTTTCATGAGATACTTATAATTCAGCTTACGTTGAATGTTCTGTGAGTGCTGATATAACACATCAGTGAGCATCACATGTTCTTGTGAGCATGATGGAACACACCATTATAATTACAGACGTGTAGGAGAAACCTCGACCAAGCGATGTTTTTCACAGAGAATAGAGTGAAATCTTTTTTGTGATGTGGAAGCGGCTGCAGAACTGCAGGTTTCAGCTCTTGATGTGGTTCTTCAGTCAGTCCAGTGATGATTTCTGGAAGCTGGAAGCAGCCATTTTTTAGACAGCGTTGTGTGATTTGACAGGAATAATTTGATGCCAACATGCACACAGAAGTCATCGAGGTCCAGTGTTTACTGGGCAATCGTCCTCCTCGTCCTGCCTGCTGCCAGTTACTCACAGATGTATTTTCAAGTTTCCAGTGAAGACAGAAAATAAAGGAGATCCTTGCTGGAGACAAACCCAGGAGGAGCTGAAGGTGCAGTGACAGGGACAATTTATCAAAGACCTCCTTCAGATCCACATATTCAGAGGGAACTCCCAGGAGAGCCGCAAACTCAGACACAGAAGAGCCACTAGAAGTAGGAGACAGGCCAGATCTGAGGGACACATGCATGAAAGTGATGACTCCAACCTGAAGTCCCGCTCGAGGACCAGTCAGTGCACGGCTTGTTTCTGCAGAGCCACCAAACCAGAGTGAGGGTCAGGTGTGTCAGCCAGGTGGAGAGTTTCATCATGGCTTCCTGATATGATGCCTGAGGTCTGATCAAAGCATGTCAAACAAATGAACTCAACTAAAAAAAGGCATTTCAGACCAGATAGACTGAACAGGTTCACAGGCTCCCCCTCCTCTCTGTCCCCTAACTCGTCCTCTCTTTTCTCTCAGGCTACATCCAATCTAATACGTTTAAGTTAAGATAATAACTCAGGACCCAAAGTTCAAACAAAGGCAATCTATTATAAAGATGGTGGTGGAAATATGGATGATGGGGTGACGGAGCGGCGCTGGCTGGCCTGTGTTTTCTGAGTCTGAGGCAAACAGCAGAGGAGGGCAGGCAGAGGCAGCAATCTTCAGGGATAAACAGCGGAGGATGACGAGGATCAGGGCGAAGCAGGCAGGAGATGAAGGACCTGAAGGACTCACAGAACGAAGGCAAAGGGTGGAGGGAAAGTCTGGGCCTTACGTACTGCAGGCTTCAGGTGTAGCTGACGAGTGGATTGGCTGCAGGTGTGCAGGTGACCACGCCCTGATTGAAACAGACAGATCTAGTCTAACTTCAAGTCCTGTCAGTTTATTTCTAAAGAACTTTTTAAAAGGACAGGAGTCGAGCCAAAGTGCTTCAATACAGCTATGAATGATCAGAAAATAAAAAGGTAAAAGACAAAAATGCAACAATACAGAGAAGGCAAGGATTTAGGAGAAATAGAATAAAACCAAGAGGACGTTAGAAGTAAGTTCAGAGGAGACTTGAACCCTAAATTTGATTCAAACTTTCACCTGATACATGTTTGGATGACTGTTTTCAGGACCTCATTAGATAAAAAAGGCTTGAATGTAATAAAGATCTGAAGCTGATTAAAGCTGCGTGTGAGCCTAGGCTGCTGAGGTCGATCCAATCATGACGGTAATCAGCTGGACGACACCAGAAGAGGTTAAGAAGCCATGTTGATCACAGGTAGACTGCAGCCAGGTGGAGACTGAGAGCGGCTAATAGAGCCTACAGCAGTGTTGACCAGAGGGATTTGACCGATCATGGACCGTGAGGGAGTCAAGGAGTTTGCTGAAATCATTTTTCAGAGGACTGACTGACAATCTCATTGCATCTGACACGAATGTCGACGAGCCAGAGGAGGGAGATCACGCAGGCTGAGGTGTCAAACTGTTTTCCGGCTGGATGTCATTGATAGAAGGTGAGCGAGACGAGCGCTGAGCACCGACCAGGGACCAGCACTCGTGGTGGGATGGCGTTGAGCTGACAGTAGTTTTAGGTCGGGCGCAGCTGACACTGAAGGAGAGATGAGTGGAGCGGTGGATCGATGAGGAGGCTGTGGAACAGAAGCAGGACGAAGGCCAGCGAAGAAGCTAAATGTGCAAGACTGTGAGTTAGCAGGCAGGTATGGGGAGAGGCCGCCGCTGGCAGGGAGGCAGAGAGACAACATCAGCTCTCTCTATATATGGATACAAACACCAAACACTGGCATGGACAAAATGTGTCACTGTGGACATCCCTCAGGCGTCTCTGTGTCCTCATGTTTTGGATCTGGATCATCGTCCTCTGGGAGATGCAGCATCTTCTCTCTCTCTCTCTCTCTCTCTCTCTCTCTCTCTCTCTCTCTCTCTCTCTCTCTCTCTCTCTCTCTCTCTCTCTCTCTCTCTCTCTCTCTCGTGTGCATGTCTCTCACCCTCTGTGTCCTTGATGTCTTCTCATGTCTGTCTCATGGTGTGCTTGACTGTTGCCTCTTGTGTCTTTGTGGTCTGTCCTCTTCCAGGTCTCCATGGTGCTCTAAGGCAAAAGCACAAAGGACGATGTGGCAGAGGATGGGAATGACCCAGATAATAACTGCTAGGCTGATTGTGGAAGTGGGAACAGGTGTGCAGGTGGGCGAGGCGTCAGGTGGGCGGGGGTCAGGTGGGCGAGGCGTCAGGTGGGCGGGGGTCAGGTGACGGTCGCTGCAGGGCAGGGGGGAGTGGCTGTTAGAGTCTTTCCATCCTCTCGTGGTCAGAAAATGCCAAACGTAGCTTTAATGGTGCGACACTTTCAGTTTTAATGGTGCATGTTTGATCAGAACTGGTCTGACTTTCTAGTTTTTGGGTGGCCAAAGGTCAGGACATCAGGACTCCACAAACAGGCTGAATTCAACATGTGTGTCCTCTGCTTTCACCGTCTCTTTGGCCTCCAGCACAACCACTGCCACGAATAAAGGAAGAAGATCGATACCGCTGTTATTTTAATGTGCATCGTTTGGCGCCTCCGCCTGTTCTGACGAACGACCTCAGACACAGAAAATAAAGCTCCAGATAAATATCCTCCGTTCGTTTGCTGAGAGGACGCAGGATGTTCTTTCTTTGGAAACTCTCAATCTGTAAAAAAAGATGGATGCACAGTATTTTGGAGGAAAATTCTTCAGTTTTGGAGATGCGGGCGCCCAGGGAAACAATTTTAAACCCACTTGACCAGAATCAGTGCTCATGAAAACCTCAATCTAACTCAACCGCCCGATGAATAATGGAAAACACTAACTGCTACAGCTGTAACACCGTAACCTCATCCATTTTGTATTGCATGCATCCCTCCATCCCTCTCTCCTGTTTCTTCCCCCTCTGTCTTTCATCTCTCTCCTCTCTCTCTCTCTTCCCCTCTTTTCCTTCCCTTGTATTCCTCCATCTCTTCATACTGTAATTGAATTCCCTCTGCTCTCCTGCTCATCTGTGCTGCCATCCATCCTGCTTCCATCTCTCCATTTGTCTCCATGTCCTCATTTAGTCTCTCCACGGTTTTATTTTGCCATCTCTTCTGTTTACAGTCCCTCGAATATGCTGTTCTGTCTCTTGAGGTTAAGACCAAATGGAAATGTGCTTTACTTTGGTTGATCTTGTGAACTGAGGCACATGTTGGTAGTGTGCAGAGGAACCGATGAGGCATGTGGGATATTTAGAGGCTGGTGGCTCACACGGACGCACGGCGCTGGAGAAGAATAGTTTCATGTATTTTCTGCGGGTGGACCGCGGTCGGTCAGGAGATGGTAACGATCAATCACATCGACTGACTGAAACGGCTCGGCGTCCTTCCTGGATCCATACTGTGCGTCTGTAAAACTGTGCATATATTGTGATTTGTTGTTGATCTGTTCTGTTTACACAACACTTATTGAACGATTCATCGCATGTCAGTCCGTCCTCTGCTGCTCTTCCTGAGGATTCTTCCATTTTTACCTGTTAGAGGACTTTTTTTAGGCTTTCTTCAGGGTCCAAGGACATTTTGCTGTTCGTCGAGCAGACTGTGAACCCCTTGAGGCAAACTGTGATTTGTGCTACTGGCCTATATAAATGCAACAGTTTACCGGCTCTATTGTTCCCTTTAAAAGTGGTGATGATTCACTGACGGTGCACTTTGCTGCATTACCAAAATAAGGTAGATGGTGAGTCTTATTGACATAAATACAAGTTTCTGGATGTTTTGCAAGATTTTACAGATTTTCAACTCGAAATAAAATAAGTAAGTGAATAAGTTAGAAACTTTTAGATTTTCATTAAAATAAACATAAATCCCTGTATATCGAGTTAACACAAGGGTTAGGATTGAGCCTGAAGTCCAGGGATGAAAGCATCTATAAAGGGTGTTTATGAGGGTGTTTCCTACTGCTGCAGCTTCACATTAAAAGCACTACCATGACCTTTATTATGAAGGTGGCACAGGAAATGTGATGTGTTTGTTGGTCAGATTAGCACTCGCTGCTGACCTTCACAGTCATGTTCATCATTTTTGGAAGGTGAACTGGAAGAAGAAGGAGGAGCCACAGCGAGGAGGAGGAGGAGCTGCAGGATGCTCACCTCCAACTTCGAGCAAGGTAACAAACTCCGTCTGTGCCCTGCTGTCTGCAGACTGACTGAGTGCAGCACAAGATCAGATCTTGTTTGCTCACAGACTGAAAATAAGTCATTAATGTGTGACTTCTTTATCACTATGACAGCAGTTTGTTTTTTCACCTGTAATTTATGTCCCATAGTCCGATAAACTGTGTCCCAGCTGCATGAAGACGCTCACGTCCTCTTACGGCAGCTCAGCTCAGAAATGGCTCCCAGTCACAGAAAATAGGAAGAAAATGCAAATCAGTCGCTAATTATGCACCGAGGTTCCTCTCACTGGATAACCAGCGTGTTGCACTGCAACTGGTTTTTTAACAACAATCAAAGTTTAATGTCAAAATGATAAACGGGATTCTTGGTTCTCATCAGGCCACTGTCTGTCTAACCTTAAACAAACTGTAAGTTTAATCTGAGGTGTTGCAGCGTGCTCCGTTCTGAGCTGGTGGTATTATCTCTCAAAAAGAGAGAAACTAAACTAAAAATGGTGTTTTTCCAGCTCCTGTGTGAAGGTTGTGCAGGTCTGTAAACGTCTCTTTACGCTGCTGTTACCTGAACCTCTTCTACCCTTTTTCACCTCCTCCTCTCTGTTTGCGATCACATTCGGCCTCAGCTTCTCCTCTTTTTGTCCTTTAATCTCTTGTTCGCACCCGTCCCTCGTCTCTCCTCCTCTAATCCCTCCCTCACCCTCACCCTCACCCTCACCCTCCTCTCCTTTCCCTCTTAAAGGCTCTCTCCCCTGCTTTCTTCCCCCCTCCTGCCTCCAGACCTGCAGCAGAGAGGAGATGAATAAGAAGCGTGGATCAGTTTCCAGAGTCCAAACCTCCTCTCTCCAAAGAGCTCCACGATAAGAGTCGCATTACAGAGGAGGAAGATGAGTAATTATGCCGCTCTGCAGATATGCTTTGCTAATCTGGCCTCTCCTCCCTCTTCATCTCACATTCTTTCTGTCTCTTTTTCTCCGACTTCACTCTCAGAGTTTCTCGTTATCTGCATCGTCCTCCATGTTTTTCATGTCTCTCTCTCTCTATATATTATATGTATATATTCAATTCAATTTTTTGGACTTCAGGCACTTCAGATTTGACTCAGTTTTAAGTATGTTTTTATTTGGTGATGAAACTTTAAAGTTTTTTATTAAGATAGATGAAAAAAGATGAAGCTGCTAATCAATGTGGGGGGTGCAGAAGGGCGTGATACAGAAAATATTATCATCAATCAATGACTGAAGATAATCTAATTTAACGGATTAAACAACAGTTATGTTGTTGGAACAGAACAGGTGTGGACGTCATTAAAGGGCACGAATGCAGGATCTGTAGGCGCAGGACAAGACTTTGGTATGAGAGGGATTCTGGTTTCTGAGTCAAGTCCGAGATGTTTTGACCAATCACGTGTGAGCAGACTGTCGTCGCATGCAGGTAAACAGTCCACCTGGGCAGCGAAACAGGCAGAAGCTCAGCCCCTTGGCTTTCATCTGCCTTCTGTTTTATCTGAAATGTCAAGTTTGAAGGTTTCTGATTGGACTGTAAACAGTTACTAACACATGAAGATCTGTCCCAGATATGAAGCGACGCTCCGCTGGCTCCACTGGTTCCACTGGCTCCACTGGTTCCACTGGAAGCCTTGAAGGGAGATTTAAAGAAGCTTTCGTTCACCCTCGGTTCTCAGGGAGAGTGCCTGCATCACCAAGGGAGGGGGCGGCGGGACAGGAAAATGACACGTCTGTGTGGACGAATGCTCGCTCAGTCTCTAAGTGAAACCTGAAAGTGAAGACTTCACTTTGGAGAACTGGTGTGTGTGTGTGTGTGTGCGTGTGTGTGTGAGAGAGAGTTTCTCCCTTTGTGAGGACCAATGTGAGTGTCAAAAGATAGTTGTGCAAAGTACACACACTTTGTCCAGTCCTCACTTTTCACACTGACCTTGTCCCAAGGAAACGTCAAGCTGAGCTCAGCGGGAGCTACGATGCTCCTGCGGGGGTGCACTCAGAGCCTACAGGTGGAGGCGGGCGGAGGGGGGCAGATACATTAGATACATGCTGCAGTGAGAGGAGTGTGTGTGTGTGTGTGGGAACCGATGTTTGTCAAATAGCTTTTTGAGATTTAAAGCTGAAAGGTGAACACACGAGTAATACACAGCCACCTGTGTGTGTGTGTGTGTGTGTGTGTGTGTGTGTGTGTGTGTGTGTGTGTGATGATGGTATTTGCATCAAAGTGCATTCATGATGTACTATGAGTGTGTGTGAGTGTGTGTGTGTGCATGAAGAGCATGTATGTGCATATATTTGTGCTTACAGTATGTGTGTGTGTACATGTAGAGTGTATATGTGTGCATGTAGAGTGTGTGTAGAGTATGTGTGTGTGCATGTGCGTAGAGTGTACAGTATGTGTGTGGGTATGTGAGTGTGTGCATGTGGAGTGTATGTGTGTGTGCATGCATGTTGAGTGTATGTGGAATGTGTGTGTGTATGTGCATGTGTGTGCATGTGTAGTGTGTGTGTGCATGTGAGTGTGTAGTGTATGTGTAGTGTGTGTGTGCGCATGTGTGTGTAGTGTAGTGTATGTGTAGTGTGTAGTGTGTGTGCATGTGTGTGTGTGTGTGTGTGTGTGTGTGTGTGTGTGTGTGTGTGTGTGTGTGCTGCAGCAGTTAAATGCTGACTGTAGTAAATTGTTTTCTCCTCAGACTTCAGACCCACACTCTCACTCTGGTCATTCTGCTACAGCAGCTGGTCGCACACAGACAAAATACATGAGCTGCTCTCCCAGCTCTCCCAGCTCTCCCAGCTCTCCCAGCTCTCCCAGCTCTCCCAGCTCTCCCAGCTCTCCCAGCTCTCCCAGCTCTCTGTGTTTCCATTATTTATCTGTGGAGGTCTGGCTGAGCGTGCTCCAGCTTTGTATTCACACAGCTCCACCCGCCTCAGAGCCGCCACGGTCCGACCGGCCGCCCGCAGAGCTGCTGCTCCACCAGCTGCTGTGCTCATGAACAGGCCTGATTTTCTGCACCTCTGCACCGGGCGGTCTCGAATAAAAGCCCCCTGCACTTTCAAGGATGTTTGTAATGGAAACGTCTGATATCTGTTTCAACATGTTCGCAGTCACAGATTAGTCTGGCCCGTGTGGGGTTTGGGGACTAATTCTATGATCTGGATTTTGAATTAAAAAATGAAAAAGAATATTAATAATCTGATTTTCTGCATGACAGCTCCTTGAAAATTGTGAATATGTTCAGGTGTGAGTTCCAAAGGTTAGAGTCACTTATTCCTTAATCCATCAAACACTTAGATAAGAAGAGCCACATGCTAATAAGCAGCTAATCAGATGTAACATGTACGAGTACATCACGTACAAAACCTCCTGAAATCAAAGTGCTGTGAAGCAGCTTTGGTCTGTAGACGCTCGCCTCACTCTTACCCAGAAACCCACAGTCCAAAGAAAGAAAAATACTTTGCAGCGTCGTAGAGACACCAGCTCACTGCGCTCGATAGCCGTAATGTGATCATCAATTCTGACATAAACTCACCTGAGAACAGCTCAAAGTCAATATATTTAATGTTTCATTGGTTTCTGTAAATATCTGCTTATTGTGAATCTGATGCAGCGACACGTTTCACAGACTGAAACATGTGGAACTCCAGAAACATCTGGATCATTCCACAGGTAAACAGGCTGATTGGTGACAGGTGAGAGGATCATGATTGGCTATGAAAGGGGCGGCTTTCATGGAAAGGCTCAGTTGTTCATCGAGGATGGAGCGAGTTCACCGCTTTGTGAACACATGACTGGACGAATGTTTAGGTTTATTGTTAGGTGGCGACCTCTAGTGGCCGGAGTAATTACGACAGGGGCAGAGGAGGAAGATGTGGTGTAAAGAGCAAGAAAGTCTGCACATGGAGGAAGGTGGAGTGGATGGATGAATCAAACTCAGGACTTTCACTCATTCATGTCCCGTCTGAAACAGACTTTTTGGACTTGTGGTAACAGCAGTTTGTTTGCAAACCATCACTCTGTGTTTATCTGCGTTGTTGGATCAGAGCTGTATCATGTGCATTGTAAAAAGTTCAGGTATAAAGTTACGTGTTATCCAACATATTCTGTGCCATGTGGTGATGTTTTGTCTGGGAAATGCTGCTTTGACATTATAATTTAACATAATGTTGACATGCAGAGACAGAGGCTGCTGGGAACAGAAGCGCTGTTTGATGGTGAATTTGCTTTTTGGGCCTCTTCGTCCTTCCATTACTAACAAGGAGCCATTAGCTTGAAGTGGAAGAGCGGAAATGTTTGAGTGAAGAGGTGAAGTGAGCGATGAAGAGGTGAGCTTCCTACTTCCAAACAGGAGACGAGCAGCGGCTGCTGAAAATGCCACGGAGCCACCGGGGAGCTCTGAGCAATGAGAAGCAGAAGGTCAGTACATTTGCTTCCTAATTCACTGGATCTTATTCACGGCTCAAACACAGGGAAGTAAAAGTCCCCCTCCGTCCTCGAGCACAGACGAAATGCAAACAAATAAGAGGAGATTAAGACAGAGATGTTTTCACTGCGATGATGGGAAGAGCAGCGCTCGTTATCACAGTGACGAAGAGCGCGAGGAGCAGCTGGAGATCATCATCAGCACAGCCAAGCTCAGACTGTCCTCTGGGGCTCAGCGGCTTTCACGCAGAGCTGCTGCTCAGTTAAGAGTTACTGCTGGAACAAACCCACCGTGATGTTTGACTGTATGATGAGTGACGCTGGCCTCCTGTGGTGGTATAAACCCAGCGCTCAGTCCAAGTGCTTCTGCTTCTCATTTTCATTAACGATCGTTAGAGATGCCTTCATGTGTGAGAGCGGCGCTTTATGATGGCACTTTAGAAACATTGTTTTCAAACAAGCTTCTCTGTGGATCGTCCAGCTGAATCAGGCGTTTGTTTATTTCATATTCTATAACTTTATCATGTTCTGTTCTGCTTAAACTGCTCCTGTATATAATGTACATATATAGAGTTGATTTCATCCTCTTTTATTGTCTTTTTTGTCCTTTTTCTAACCTTCCCCGAGATGGGATCAATAAAGTTTTATCTTATCTTATCTTATCTTATCTTATCTTATCTTATCTTATCTTATCTTATCTTATCTTATAACAGAAGTTAAGCTACTTGGTGTGCTGATTGACAGCCGAATGTCCTGGACGAGCCAGACGGATGAAATGTTGAAGACAATGAGTAGAGGGACGGCTGCAGTTCCATATTGTAGGACATATAGGACCAGGATGCTTGATTGGACAGTTAATGCGAGCCTTAGTCTCAGCTTGATTACTGCACAGCCACATGGTCCAACACATCAGAACATATTTTTGGTTGATGAAAGAGGGCCTTTAAAATCAAATTGGAATTGTGTTTGCTTACGCGAGGTGTTACATGATCGTTTAGCTTTCCTCTCTTTTAAAGGAGGCTGTGTACCTTTTCTTGTAAGGGTCCTAAGACGATGAGTTGATCAGAATAGAATATAACCAACTTAAATCAGGTAATGATTTTCATTTCCTCTCTTTATTTTACGTTTTTGTTTGTGTGGTATGCTGTATGAATGCATGTTCATTGTGGATCAATAAACAATTCAGTTCAACTGGTACGAGTAACTGTTGGTGTCGTGAAACTGAAGTGGAGTAAAAATGACAGAATTCCCTTTGAGATGCAGTGAAACGGAAGTACAGAGTAATACAAACACGAAGTACTCGAGTACAGGTAGATTGAAGTTGTACTTAGTTGAATATTCCTGAGTTTACTCAGTTACTTTTCCTCAGGCTGAAGATGAGCACAGAGGAGCAGAATCAGAGCACAGGCTGCAGTGATCGCAGTGAAACTCCTGCAGCACAGATTTATTCCCTAAATGCAAAAGAGCTTTTCAGAAAAGTTCACGACATCCGGCCCACCTGCAGGCTGAAAGCAGACAGAGGAGGATGCTGCTTCTCTACGTTTCATCTAAATGTATTCCACAGGAAACGAGGAGAAGCCATCAGGACGAGCTTCCTGAAGACAGACTGGGACATGTCTCCCTCCTGCAGGAGGCTTTGCGGCTGCACTCCTCATCATGTGGGAGGTAAACACCAGCTTCAAATATGGAGGCAGGGTGTGAATACTCCAGATCTCCTGCCAGACGGTGCCAGATGGAGAGGCAAGAGCTGAGCGTATAGAGGCGTATAGCTCGTAGCTCAGTGCTAGTCGGGGGAGATTGCATCTATTACAGTGGCAGAGAATTTATTAACGTCAGCAAATGTCAAACAATTGTTCTTTAAAATGGTTTGAATGTTCCAATCAGACGGTTATGACAGCTTAAACACTGCATTATGTCGTTATCTGCAATTTGAATTTCACAGTCAGGAAACATGAATTCACAGCGGCACAAAGGGCAAAAGCACAGGCTGGAAAATGTTCAGTATCCTGAGAGGGAAAGCAGATTTTTCACCTCTGTGGTCGAGGTCACGTTTTATTTGTCTTTTACTCAGAGTCGTCCCAACTTTTCTGCAATCGGGGTTGCAGACAAAAAATGTTCCAGAAATCAGTAGCATGTAACCCCAGAGAATATTCCACCAGGCAGTGAGCAAACCAGCACAGCTGAGCAGCACAAGTGAGACAAGCTCTGCAGGGACGAGGGACCAGTGGAGGGACGGGGTGTTCGAGCTGACAGGGATGTAAATGATGCTAAAATAAAGACGGCTCTGTCACCACTGCATCAGCTGACCGCTGCGGTTTGAGTCTGCATCGCCTCAAAGTTGGATCCCTCTGTCACTGTCTCACAGTGGACAGTCCACGAGACAGCAGCTGTGCCAGAGACACAGTCGACATCAGAATCCTGCAAACTGCTGCACAGAAAAGCTCCCGGTCGGCAGCGCCGCTCTTCCCTCTGCGTCTGCAGCAGCTGTCAGAGCCACGCAGTGTGTGGATATTGTTGAGCTGAGTGTATGAATATGAATGTGAGCCTATAAAGGAAGCGACGGTTCATTGCCAACACACTGCATAGGTCCAATGAAATATGTAACAGCCATTGTTCACAGCTGCACACACAGTCATACATGCTGGAGTTCACCCACACACTCGACACGACGGAGGCAGAGAATCAGCCTGAGAGCACACAGAGAGACACACTGCATACACTGCACTTATTATGTTCATTTTCCTGAGAGGTTACAGACATGAAAACACACACACACACACTCACACACACACACACTCATGGCAGGCAGCCTCCGGATGAAGCGTGGGGACATTTGTTTGTTTGAGATGCACCGAGACACTTCAAGAAATTCAATTGAAATGAAAATTAAATTGTGATGCAGAGAGGCGGACTGCGGAGCGGATGGATAATGAATGAAGAAGAGGAGCAGGAGGAGGAGGAGGAGGAGGAGGAGGAGGAGCGAAGAAGTGGACACTCTTCAACTCTTCGGCTTGATGAATTTGACCAGGTGAAACCGGTCCCGTCCAGACTCCACAGCACAGCAGAGAAACGAGGAGATGCAGAATTCAACATGAAGTTTTATATTGTGAGTCAATAAATGAATAAAATCTGTCCCAGTTTAGAGGCTGGACGTCTCCAAGTGACCTGTTCAGGCCTCCATCAGCAGTCTGCTCCTCTGCAGACACGCTAACGCTCGTTCAAGCTGTTTAAAAGCCATTAAAAGCACGTTGAAAACACGTTCGCAGCCCATTTATGATCAATGTGGTAACCGATGCGCTCTGGCTCCACTTAATGTTTGCAGCCCTCCATCTTTTCTCCATTTGTGCTTGTGTTTCCTGGAGAGTGCAGAAAGAAAAGAAAACGAATTCCTCCTCCTGTTTCACAGAAGCTTCGGAAATAAAAACTGAAGCGATCATTGAATATTAGATAAGTGTGAACTCTACGTTTGTG